>NW_008359234.1:0-360 GCF_000622305.1 Nannospalax galili
CCCCTGGGCATTGATGGGGGAAATTTGGCACCCTCCCAATGTCATGGCAATTTTGCAGAGGACCTATGTTGGGACCTAGAGGCCCCCATAGGATATACGGATGGTGGTGGGGTTCAAGACAAAGCATGACAAACAAGAGTAAATAAGGAGATAGAACAAAGAGTTCAAGCTCTGTACCCTAAACTCAATTACCACCCCTTAGCGTTACATGAGGATAGAGAAGAACTAGACCTTGACCCACAGGTGCTAAGCTTACTAGAACTTACCCATATGTTGCTAAACCAGACAGCCACCTCTACAGCCGAGGATTGCTGGATCTGCCAAAAGGTTGGACCCCCCCAAACCCCTTGCTGTGATCAT
>NW_008359235.1:0-603 GCF_000622305.1 Nannospalax galili
CTTTGCACAATGAATATACGCTTAAGCTTTGCCAACTTTATTATTTTGGATTATCTTTAGTTTTAAGTATGAAAACCTCTAATCACTAAAACTGTGCCCTGAAATGAGGCAGCCAGGGAGGAAATCAATGTGTTTTGACTTTTACATGACGGAACATCGATCTTTCTCCTCCCTTAAATTCTTGATTTTAGCATTAAAATTGTTTTCCTGTTCCTGAAAAGAGAAATTGGAGATTAAAGTATGCACAGAATAACATCATCCAAATCATAATGCTATCATCACGAAAACAGCAGCAAATGCTGGTGAGGATTCAGTGCAAAGGGACCTTTACACATGGCTGGTGGGAATGTAAACCAGAACCACTGCTATGGATATCAGTATGCAACCTCTTCAAAAAATGAAAAGTAGAACTTCCACGTACGTACGTAAAAGAATCAAAGTATGCAAACTATAAATAAGCCTGTATACCACAGTTAATATGCCACTATCTCAAGCAGCCAAATTATATAATCAGCCTAGGGAGCCTCCAATAGATAAATGGGTGAAAAATATTTGATACTGATATATGTAATGGAATATCACTCAGTTATCAACAAGTATAAA
>NW_008359235.1:1426-9811 GCF_000622305.1 Nannospalax galili
ACCCTCCATCTCAAACAAACAAACAAACAAACAGCAGAGAAGGAAAAAGAGAACAGAATAGCTCTGTGTTGTTAAAGATGCAATATTTGACACATTTAAGCACTTCATGTAGTGCTTTGAATGATCCGTGCCTCTGTTTTGAGTGATGTGATCCAGGGGTTATGAAGCACAGTCCATTTGTACCAGGCCTCTAGCAATCATAGACTGGCAGAAATAAAAATGAAAAGGGAATAAAAAAGGTAGCAGGGTGTCTAGACAGAAAAGTGCTTTGCCTAGACCAAGTGCACTGACCTATCTGACCACTAGATGATGTACTGGAAGGCACAGAATTACCTGAAGCTTATCATTCAAAACTTTGTCGTGCTCTGCCTTTAGCTCATCTTTGTCTACCTGAATCTGGTTAGCCAGTTGTCGCACACGCTCCTCAAGCATCTTTTCTTTCTGGTCTACCATATGCTGGTTTATCTTCTTCACTTCCTCCACCATTTTTGTTACAGCCTGTGCATTTTCAGCTTGTGCGGCTTCCACTGAGAACAAAAAGGAAGAAAATACAGTGTAGGATTACCACGTAGCTTCTCCCTCAAATGCCTGTTTATATTGTCACTTTGCAGATAAGCCAGTAGTGACGGGAGTTCCGCCAAATACTTGAGTGAAGACACATCTTTGCTGTTCTTGCTGTAGTTTGAAAACCTGATGTAACTAAGCCAGCACCAAGGAAGGAGAAGGCACTAATTACCCCTGGGCTTCACTGCCAGGGGAGCTCAAAGTCTGCTTAGATATTCACTCTACACAGGGACAAAAGTTCTCTGGCCGCCCCCCGCCCTCCCCGCAATGTAGCTTCCATACTCCGAATGATTTGAATGACTAAGCTTTCACAGACAGTGCAATGAAATCCAGTGTTTTGAGCAAGTAGTATATAATAAAATTTAAAATTTGCAAAAGGAAATCTTCCTTTTATCTATTCTGTTTTGAGCAAGTAGTATATAATAAAATTTAAAATTTGCAAAAGGAAATCTTCCTTTAATTTTAGCAGAAATGTTACTCACCAACCCCTTAGTAGTATGGTTCAATGAGCCTACAGACTTTCTTCATTTGCATCTAATTTTCACACCTCGTTCATAGCAATTAATATGTAATTATCAATTACTATGCAATACAGAATGCATTATACTATATTCTATAAGATATAATAATATAACCCAAAACAGAATAGATAATTAACAGCTATTATAGAATAAAATTGCAAAATTGCAAAAAGAAAACCATCCTCTAATTTAACAGAAACATTACTCACTGACCTCCAAGTAGTTAGACTCAGTTGGGCCTAAAGCCCTTGTTAATTTTCCATCTACTTTTCAAATCACTTCTGACAACACAAATGAACTCTAAAATCAGGTCCTGCGTCTAGCAGTAGGGTGTGGATGAAGAAGATAAAGCTTTTGCTAAACAGATTATATAAGGTGTGATATCACACGGTCTGTGTTCTCTCTACAGGAAATGCACATGACTTCATACTTAGTGTGCACATCACCATCATTAAAATCGCTAGCAGATCATACAACCATGAAAGAAGCTTTAGTAGGTGACTTTCCACCTTAATTTCATTTTTACAGTGTTTATGGGCCAGTGTGTGTGCAAGCATGACGACCTCATGCTCAGTGGAGTTGTTTACAGTGTGGAAAGTCAATCACTACACTTAACACTGGTGGGGGCTGTGGGGCAGGGAAACTTTGATGATGCATATTTAAGATTCTAATACATTTTATGTTCATTTCTCTGTTCTTCATCTCTTTGTCCTGAATTTCTTTCTCATATTTTCTTCTCTCTTCTGCTAGTTCCTCTTTGAAATAGAGTTGCTGTTCCTAAAAAGGGAGACAAAATAATGACATAACATAGTGTCACATAAATTGTGTAACTACAAAATAATTTGTACTTTAGTTCTTTAACTTAATATCCCAATCAGATAAGGAGCTATCCAAGCTGGTCTCCTGTCTTAACTTCTATTATGTTACTTTCTCTTAAGGCTTTTGTGAAAGCTATGGGACACAGTTTGTCTCTTCACTGTCTTCAGAAGATGGTCACTGATGGAGTCCCTGAAATATTGTTGCAGAGTTCTCCTTTGGGATCCTTGATTCAAAAAGTAGCAGCAATAATTGTATGCAATTATCACATTTCTTTTCCCCCTACAACTTCCTCTTGTATAATATGGATGGTCATCTCAGACGACTGCCAATGGAAGAATTTATCCATGATGCTAAGAAGCAGGAGAATAGTCTGATCATGAAATTCAGTATAAGCCTGAATAATTTTGGATGGGAT
This sequence comes from Nannospalax galili, assembly GCF_000622305.1. Classification (NCBI taxonomy): domain Eukaryota; kingdom Metazoa; phylum Chordata; class Mammalia; order Rodentia; family Spalacidae; genus Nannospalax; species Nannospalax galili. The sequence continues at coordinate 3,746 of NW_008359235.1, forward strand.
TATTAAGGAAAGAAAGTTGAGGCAATCAGGACTACAGTGTCCAGAGTGTACATCTGGGTCAACACACAGAATCTTCAGATTTAGAATAATGCCAGAGAACAAGATAATAGTAGCAAGGACATTGATCCGGTGTCTTCCAGCAAACAGCTAGCCCTTCTACTCATCAGGATGCCCACGGAGCTAACAACAGAGCTGGTGAGGTAAAGACAAAATCACTGCCGGTTTCACTACATGGGAAATACACTCATCTTATGCAATGTAATTTTTTCTTGGAAAAACATAATAGTTTCTCTGTCATTCATTGAGGATTCAAATATGCCATATATATAAAGAATTTTGCACAGGGCCTCCGATTAATAGCTACTGTGTAAAGAATGACAATAATTCAGGCTCCATGGAGCATAGTGTTTGTTAAGCAGCCTTTAGCAACTGCAGATTTGTGGTGATAGAGACATGAAAGATATAAAACTGCAGTAAGTTTCCAGGACAGCTGGGGCTGCAGGGAGACCCTGTCTCAAAAAGACAAAAAACAAAACCAAAAACAAATAAAACTGTAGTATCTGGCTGAAATAGTCCTTTACCTGGACCAAGCATACTGATTTGTAGCCAGTGTCTTTTATCCCTGCCCATTGGATGAGAAAATTGGTATTACGTGGTGAATTACCTGAAGCTTAAGAGCCATGGCCCTGTCCTGTTCAGCCATCTGCTGAGCTCTGTCCTGCTCCATCTTTTCAATCAATTGTTGCACATGTTCCTGATAATTCCTGTCTTTATTTCCCAACATCAACTCATACTTCTCTTGCATTTCCTTCGACATCCTTGATATAGTCTCTGAAGATTCAGCTTTCAGATGATCCACTATGGAGGAAAGGGAAGGAAAATATGTAGGATTGCAGGTTGTCTCCTCCCTCTGAGACCTATCTGTCATGGTATTAATGGACGGATGGAGTTCTAAGGCACAAATTTTTTCCTTGAATGGACGTTACTGCTTCTGACATATTAAATTTCACTGAGACATGGGTTTTACTTGCTATTCTTGTTCTAAGGTGGCCTGTATCTGAGGATAACCTCTAATTACTCACGGGCTCATACATAGGGAGATGACTGAAGTTTCCTACATCTGCTTCTATAGATGCCAGCTCTCCCTGAATTCAGTGTCCAAGTGGCAACTCATATGTCAGTTGTTAACTGTACCTCAACTGTACACTGAAACCATTGTGCTCTGACATTGGCGCCTTATAAGGGCATTTCTTTAAATGGAACCATACGTGGTCTATGGACTATTAGGACGAGTGATATTCAACTGTGACTAAAGAATTGACTAACTCTTCAGAACACACACAAACCCGTAAGTAAGGAACATGGGGTCGAAGAACCTAAGAGTATTGCATAGATGGAGGAGAAAAGTCTATTCTCAGAAGTTGGCTGATAGTTCCCTCAAAATATGCATCTCAGTTACGCCATTTACAGTATCTCCAGCAGAAAGTGTGGTTAATTTCAAATACAGGAACAAGTAAATCGCAAATGAATCACGAATAATACAGATAAGAATGAAATTTAAACCTTCACTTGGAAAGATGGTTTTGCAAGTGTTTCATTTTGCTAACTTATGGCTCAACAGGAGTACAAGTCTCCTGACTTCAAGTGTAGCACAGCAGCAGCTGAGAGATGTGCTACAGATACCATTAAACTTGTTCTCTGATGGGAGGGCATAACCAGGGAAACCCTTGTTCTGTGAATTAAATTTCCATTTGTTATTTTTCTATATGTGTATATGTGGTGGGGTGGGCAGTGTATGAACTCATCAGTTGAACTCATCCCCAGGCTTTGCAGCAAGTGCTTTTACCCACTAAGTCATCTTACCAGCCCTGTTATAGGAATTTTTATGTTCTAGTAATCATGCAGAAGATAGTACTTGTTTCTTTGTGTCTCCTCTCCGCATTCCACATCTCTTCTTGAAGTTTTCTGCTCTCTTCTTGAAATCCTTCCTGGAGTAGTTGTTTCTGTTCCTAAGAGAGAAAGAGAATATTGACTTATCAAGAGAAAGTATACATTTATAAAATTTATTACATGACTTTCAAATTAATTTATATTAAATTTCAATAATTCTTCAAGAGCCTTGACCTTTGTTTTTTATTTTGTTACCATGAGGCCAGAGGGTATGGCAAAAGACCATCAGATCCCCTGAAGCTGGAGTTACAGGTGTTTATGACCCTACTGGTGTAGGTCTTAGGGACTGAACCTGGGTCCCCTGTAAGAGCACCCAGTGCTCTTAACCAGTGAGCCATCATTCCAGCCCATTGGTGTCATTTTAAATGTGAAACGTGTTTAAACTGGTATTGTTTTAAACTGAATATTTAAAAACTGCAAATTGTTAAGCTTTAAATGACTTTAAAAAATAAAAGCAAGCCTGTAACAGACTTACACAATGCTTCTCTGTGAGGATCTATTGTTTGTGGATCTGTAGTTATTAAGAAAAATGAGTTTCACAGGACATTTTTTCTAAATGCAAATGACTTCCAATAACTAGAGATGCACCAGGGTTGCCACAGTAACCTTGAAGGGGCTGCTAGAAAATATGTGCGGAAATTTTCTTATACAACATGATTCTCTAACCTCCACACAGCAGTTTCAATTTCAAGTGATCTTCCTACCAATTCAGGAATCAGAAAGACAAGCCAACAGAATACCTGGAGTTTAAGAGCTAGTATCGTCTCTTGCTCTGCTTTTAACTGGGCCCTGTCATTCTCCATTTTCTCAGTCAACTGTTTCACATACTCCTGAAAACTCTTTTCTTTCTGTTCCATTAGTTTCTCATTCTCCTTTTGTGTTTCTTCTAACAGTTTTGCAGCAGCCAGTGCAGATTCAGTTTTTTTACGTTCCGCTGAGAAAGAGGAGGAAGAAGCATTAAGTAGGTTTGTGGTGTGGAGGCACTGAGTGTTCTCATCCTCTACCAATTCATAGGATGAAGCCCTACTTACCATACAATGATATTAGGTGGTGGGCCTTGCTGAGGTAATCATTTATATGGGATTATAAGAATGGAGCCCCCACTATGGGCTCAGCACTATTGTGAGAAGAGACCAGACAGGTCTCTCCACCATGTGAAGATGCAGTGAGACGACAGCCAGGGTACCAAAGGCAATTTTTTTGACCATCCTAGAATCCAGACTTTAGAACTATGATAAATACATTAGTGCTATGTGTACCATCTGTCTATGGTATTCTGTTATAGCCATCAACACTGGAGGAGACAGTGATGCATTCTTCCTCCTTATGTACATTCTTATTGTCACTATTTGATGGAAAGAATTTCCTGGGATCATTTATCCCTTGGAGTGGCTGTACCATTAGTGACTTCATGCACACCAGCAAGGAAGGACTTCAGGAGTTACAACAAATTTTATGATTCCATAGTTACCTTTTAACGTATTTTCTATTTTTATTGAATTTTTCTGTATCTCATACAGAAAATCATTTTTATGCCCTCTTCCCCTTTGGCACCTTTCCATATCCCCCACTGGAGTTCATACATTCTGACGTTTGTGTTAAGGCCTATCATGTAAAGTTAACGAACCCAGATGTCCTGGAGTGCAAGTTCATCCACTGGGATCTAGTCAGTCTATCTAGAGTCCCTCCCTTTAAGAAGATCAGCTCATTGTTACCCAGTAGTAATCAGCTACCAATAATTCTTTGACTCAGATTGGGCCCTGCTATTCATTTCCATAGTTCTGTGCTGGGCTTTTGTTTGTTAAGTTTGCACAGGTCTTGTGTATGCTGACATTGCTGTAGGTTTGCATGAGAAGACTCCCGGGAACCTGTAAGACTATGACCATATGGTCAAGCACCTCCTCCCTGGCTCTTACAATCATTCTGTCCCCTCTTCCACAATGGTCCCTGAGCCCTGGGTGGGCGGATTTTAATAGCAGGGTCCTGCCCAAGGACCCAAGCTCTGCAGACTCTTATTCTCTGCAGTTTGGCCATTTGTGACTTTTTGCATTCCTGGCCTTCTGTCCCATGAGGGAGCTTCGTTGATGAGAATTAAATGATGCATTAGTGTTGTATTCATCCCCTGTTCTGTGTTCTATGAGCCTTAAGTGTGGAGGCTACAGCCTAGATGCACCACTTAGGCTTAGGCAATTCACAAACAATCTCTGTATATGACCAGTTGTGTCTCTTGAAAAAGAAGCTTCTCTGAAGCCACTATTTGATGAGCATTTACATGAGACACAAGTATGTTCACATCCTTTGCCCATTTGAGGAGAAAAAAACAAGAAAACGAGCTTCTTAGCTGGGTGGTGTGACTATCATACTTGTCTATAGATTTAAGATCCATATTACATTTGTCTAGGGATGTGACAGACATGGAGTTGTCTCTAAGATCTATGACCTCTCTAGGTATGTGGATTTGCCTCAGTTTATAGTTCCACACATGAATTTCCTCCCATTGAGTGGGCTTTAACGTAGTCACTTTTATAACCTACACAGATATTTACACTTAATTGATTCGTTGGGAACCGTGTGTTCTGGTTCACTTCTCACCTTCAATCTCCTTTTCCTTAGCATTCAGATTGGTGTCCATTTGTAAAATTGCATTAGAAACAGCCTCTATTGACTGCAAATATTTCTGTAGAATCTCTTCAGCCTAAGGTTTCAGAGAACATAGAGTTATTATGGGAAATTCTGACCACACATCTGTCTGTCTGTCTCCCCACCATCATCCAGAAATTGCTCCTCTTGGCCAAGATGCAGAGCAAGAGGAACAGACAAATCCTCCAAGCCAGTCAGAGCACCCTGCTACACAGGGCCCTTTAGAATACATTGGTACCGGGAGAAAGAAAAGCTGTCCATTTAGACAGAGGCTTATGGTTTGGAGCTCTTGGTCTTGAGATTTTGGGGTCTGAGCTTGCGGGAAGAGTGAAGCCCTCCAGGGAAATCAGTTCAGAGAGACAAAGAAAGGAATAAAGGCTGGAGCATAGAGCAGAAGGCAAGTATCAAATAGAGAAAAGGATGTTTCCAGAATGTTTAAACCTAGCTCTCCTTAAAAGCCAGTTTTGTGGCTAAATGAACCAGTCATGACCTTTACTTAGCCAACAGTCAGTGGCTTATGTCCTCTGAAACATCAATTTTTCAGTTTTTGGAATGCCTGACTAGTGTGAGAAAGCAAGCTTCCTCTCTGTCTTCTTGTTCAATAAGACAGTGAGTGCTATTTAGAAATCTCTGCAGTCACTTTGTGCCCATGGTCGCACTGGTGTTTCAGGCAGTCATGTCAGCCATTCCCGAACACACAGATAAATATCTTGGTTACCTGTACACCCTTCCTGGGTTCTTCGTGGTACATTTTTGTTAGCCTTTGCATCTCATGAAGAAAGAGAGAGTAACCTCCTGGGTTAGAATAGGTGCCCTGCTTCACAGCTTCTTCTAGAGGTCTGAAAATATCCTGCAGTAATGCCTGGCAACCAGTTGATGATGCTTCCACGTTGCGTTTACAAAAGTCATCACACCTTTTTTCTAGCTGAGACTGCAGTGTGAAAACAGAAGTGAAAGGAGTAATCAGGAAAGGATGGTCGGTGGGTTCAGGATTTCTGCAAGGGCCTCTAAAAACCTTGAAGTTGCCAGGCGTAGTGGCACACACCTTTAATCCTAGCACTGGGGAGGCAGAAGCAGGCAGATCTCTGTGAGTTCAAGGCCAGCCTGGTCTACATAGTGAGTTACAGGACAGCTGGTGCTACAGGAGTCCCTGTCTCAAAAAGACCAAAAAGGAAAACAAACAAACAAACAAACAAACATACAAAAACTATGAAGTCCCCAGAGCCTTAAGAAAACTAAGGAGAATCGTAGTCCTTCTTTTGAATCAAAACTTCTTATGGAGTCTCTTCTTCCTACAGGTGATGCTCAGAGCAGAGATTGTGTATTTAATCCTAGTTCAGTGTCTAAACTTTGCTTTTAAACTGGATTGATATTTCCATGAGTGAAATACAGTCAACAAATCACAATCCTATGCCGAGAACCAAGACGATATATTTCATCCCTTTACTATGGTAGCAAATCAATCAGATAACAGTA
>NW_008359235.1:10107-20978 GCF_000622305.1 Nannospalax galili
TTGAAAAAGATTTCTATGGCCTCTTTCTCACTGATCCTGTGCAGATCCAGCAGCTCTTGGATGGTTTCTGTGGGCAGCTGCACCTTCTGTCCCATCTCTTTGTCATAATGTTCGATGGCCTTTTTCACTGCAGCTGAGTTCTCTAGCTGAGCTAAGGTCGAGACTGCATTCTCCATGCACGGCAGGTCTCCGCTGCTTATGGCTTCTACATAAGTCAGCACTAGCTTCTCTAGACCTTTCAATGGGGAGCACATGATGAAATATACTTTAGAGTTAAGAGATTTCTCCCTTCTGTATAATTATGAGATGGTCTATGACCAGTTGTTCACATTTTCAATGGCACGAGCATCATTCACAAGCCTGGTACTCTGACCTACTGAAATATAACTTTATTCTTTAAGGAAACCCAGACATACTATGCAAAGGAGAGAGTGAAAGTCCTTGCTGCAGATAAGGTAGACCTGTTTATATTGTGCATGAATCTATCAGGCCCCTAACACCTTTAGGCTAAGAATATCATGTCTTTGTATCTATAATCAGTCTTCTGAATCATATCCATGGCAAGCATTTGATGAAATATGTATGGGATAAATAATAGAGTTCTTACTTGGTTCATTCGAGCTCAGTTTTGTCTTATAGAACTTTCTGTGGTAAACCAATTGTTCAGTGTCTCTACTTTCAATGATAGTTCTAACCATTAAAAATACCTGTTGATTCCAGGAAGTAAGTCCATATAATCTGGTTTTAACTGGACTTAATTTTATTTAAACTTAAATTATTGCACCTGCATCTGATGGCCATGGAAATAACAGCAGTCAAATTTGGTGCAACAGTATTAAGAACAGAGCCACTTAAACTTGGTTTTTTTTCTCTTTTCCACATAAGACATTTGGTTAATGAAAAATATTAGATTTTAGATGAATTGTGTCAAATTTAACATAAACACCTTTGGCCCCTATACTTCTGAAAGCAGAAAATAAATGAGCATGTCATCCTCCCTCTGCCTTGCAGGGAGTGAGGACTGGGAAGGAGACTCACGTGAGCCGTTGACCTTGAGGCCTCCCGGCAGAGTTTTAACCTTGGAACTGCTACTGATGTAGCAACAGAATTCTGCCACTTGCTGCAAAAACTCAGAATCGATCTCGTTTTCTTGCAGGGTCTCGAGCTCACGGAGTTTCTTCCACTCGGTGGGTGGATAGAAGACAAAGCATTTCTTCTTCGGGAAGAACTTTCGAATACAGAGTCGGGGCAGGTTGTATTTTTCAACTTCTTCACAGGTACCTGGAGAAACACCTTTTTAAATGGGTGTGAACAGCTAGCAGAAGGGTTAGTGCGCCATTTATGAATCTCTTCAAACAAATGTTCCCTCTACCCCTAGTCTTCAGCCATGCGGAGCTTCCCGGACCAAAGGAAGGAGAGGAAAGCAATCTAATAACAGATTCCAAAACGGAAAGCCAAGAAACAACTTAATGAGATTAATATTGATTCTATTAAACAAGAAACTAAACAAGAATTATTTCTTAGTAATAACCAGGAGCAATAAACAAAAAGCAATATAAGAGGTTGCACAAAAATTAATTATTGGAATTTTTTCCTCTGTTTTCCAATCACCAATCATGGTACCTTCATTGAGCTTCAAGGAATTCTCCAGGTACTGATCTGCTGTGAGTAACTGTCCATCTATTTCTAGCTTCAGGGTCATATCTCTCAGAGTCCAGACAAAGTCAGGGAAGAAGCTGACAAAGTTGGCAGAGTCCTCCACCGCATCGCAGCCAGGGGAGGATTTGGATCTGATACGTTTTGTCAGCTCTGTCACATAGCTGAGTAGCTAAGGAAAAGTGATTAGATGAACAGGGTCCCTGATCCTCTCACCTCATATTAGTCTCATCTATTCCCACAAGGATTTTGCTGTTTTGACTCATGCCAATTTATTAGTAGGTATACAGGATCCCCCACATGCACACCTTGCATTTGGTTTATTTTGAGTGTCTTTTGATATATTGACTCCTCCATTCACAGGCTAGGATGTTCTGCACCACAGAAAGGATACTGCAGTTGGTCCATGGCCTGCTGGTTGATGGCTCCCATGCTATTGTACACAAAGGTACTGCTCAAAAGTACTGTCAAGGCAAAGATCCAGCAGTCGTTCTGGTTGTCACCCTGAAAGTCAGAATACATGTGGGTCAGGGGTGTGTTTTGTTCCTGTGTCACTTTCCAGTTGAGCAGTGGCAAAACTGTGCTCATTTAACTAGAATTTTCCTAGAGTACTTAATAACTTCTACCAGTTTAAATCTAAACAAAATAATTATGGATTCTACTTGAACTTTGAATACTTTTAGTAGTATATGCAGCTTACACTCATTCTCATGAGACATTCTTATGATCATTGGTGGGTAATTACAAAAAGGGCAGTGCACGTTGGTAGATATTCTAAGAATGCAAATATATTTTAGATTTAGATATTTATCTTGTTTTTTTCATAGCAATGTTGACTTGCATGGAGATATAATATTTGTAGCTATTTTATCTCACAGTTCTTTTTTCTAGTGCTAGAAATGGAAACCAGGACGTGCACAGCTAGTCGAGCACTGTGAGTGAGTCACGTGCTCAGTCCTGGCAGCTATCTTGTTCTTTAATTAGTTACTTCAGTTATATCAAAGCACTGCCACAAGGCAAATATGTAATTATATAATCCCATTCGGTATGGATCAGTAAGCCGAACTAAAAGAAATTTTAAATTTGCTTAAGACTCTTAACAGCAAAGTTTCTGTTCACACACAATCATCAGGTTTCTGTCAAATAAGACCCATGACACTGAGTTTACTTTTGATACTTTTATAATGTTGGGTGTTTTGCCCAGCTTACAACTGGGCATTAGTAATTTAAATACGGAGAACCAACCATCCTGCTCTTCTATGATTCCATTTTCTGAACATTTTCCTTATATAGTAGCTACATTTAGCCAAAAGATATGCAATGAAAAATGAAAAAGATCTATCCTGCTTAGCTGGTCAGAACCCATCAGATGCCATCTTCCTTCTCTGGGACTAGACTTCTTCTTGCTAATGGAGAGCTCCCAATGAGCCTATCCAAAAACCAGCTAAAGGTAGGCGATGAACACCCTCGCAAGCTAATCAAATACTTACCTACTCAGTTGTCATCTTTAGGCTCCCGAGCTAAGCCTGGAAAGCTCTGTTCCAAATTCAAATTAGACTGGTCAGCTAGCTAAAACCAGGCCAACCTGCTGTCATCTCTCCACTCACAGTCCTAACTGAGATTACCTCACCCATGGGACCAACCTGGAACCATCCCATTCCTCCAATAAAAAAAATCAAAGGTGAGAACCTGGAGCACAGACCAACTAATTATACACATCTGATCAGAAAGTAAACAAACTACAACAACAATAAAAACAGAACCAAACTTCAACTCAGCAAAGGCAGGCTAGAACTAGAACTTCATATCAGACACACAACCAGCAAAAGAAGTCCATGAACCCAGGTCACACTGCAAAAACACTAGTAATATGAAAAACCAGGATAATATGTTCTCACCGAACCCCAACAGTCCAGTAAAAGTGTTCTACAATGAGAACTATCAGAAGAATCCCAGGATAGAGAACGTAAAATAACAATCATAAACATGATCAAAGGATTCAAAGATCTGTGTGTGTGTGTGTGTGTGTGTGTGTGTGTGTGTGTGTGTGTTTGACAGGGTTTCCCCCGTCCCAGCACACCTGGAAGTCACTATATGGACCAGGTTAGCCTCTGATTCACAGAGATCTGCCTGCCTCTGCCTCCTGAAGACTGGGATTAAAGGCATGGACTACCACACCCCGAATGGAAGTCAAGGATCTAAAGAACACACAAACAACTCAGAGAACGCAAGGGGAATAGGAATAAATTCCTGACTGAAGCTCAAGAAAATACAAATACACAGCTGCACGAAATGACGAAGACAACTCAGGATTTGAAAGAGCGAATTCATAAAAGGGATAGAAATATTGACGAAAACTCAAGTTGAAATGAAGATGAATTGAAAAACTCAAGAAGCCAATTTGAAATAACAGGGGGAAGCCTCACCAACAGAATGAATGAATGGAAGAGAATAGGTGTCTATGCGACGCCCACCCTAAGTGACACATCTACAATGTAACTTCTACACCTAAGGCTAAGGGAACATAGTGGAACAGGGGTCGAAAGAATATTAATGCATCTTTCAACCCTCACCAGTGACGTGCAACAAATGGTGATTAACCATGAAAGCCACAGCTAGCCAAAGTGCAGAAAATAAGAGACTGCAGAATGTTATCCTTGAATAGAACACTATTTCCAACTTCTGACACCCAAGGCTCAGGGACCATTGCAGGGGAAGGGGTAGAAAGACTATAAGAGCAAGAGGTGGTGGATGAAGGAAACAGATTTCCAGACATCTGGAATCACAGCAATGATTACAGGATACACAAGACCCAGGCAAACTCAAGCAGACAAAACCACAGCATAAAATGAGGATGTGGGTAAGCAGCCCCAGCCTTGGCTGAGGAACTGTTTGTAAACAGGAACTGCTGGGGGAGGGAGAGTTGGCTTTCTTTATGGGGTGACAGTACATAGATTAACCAAGATCCAATAGATGGTCCCACACCAAAGGATATTTAAGAATACAAAGTTGACTTGATAGGTCTTGATATATATGAAAGAGTACATGAAATGCAGGAGGGGGGAGTGCTGTAAGAAGGGTGCAGATGGGGGATGGAATCTAAATATGGTCAAAATATATTGTATGAAATTTGCAGAAATTCAAGTAATAAAAAGTAATCATTAAAATTAACTCAGATAAAAAATATCTGAAAATCCTTAAAATATCAGTTCTATTTCAGGTCACTGTAATCCATTGAGTTAAAGATTTAATACTGAGAGAAATGCCCAAAATGAAATTTGTTCTAGGGGAAGCATTCAAGAGATAATCAACCACTCTATCCACCCAAGAAGGAAGACCTGCCCCAGGCTGCCACTGCCCTGCCTCCCTCTCCTCCTCTGGTGCCAATCCCTTACACTGAAGAAAGAGCTAAAGACCTTGCTCGCAAACAGCATTCTTCCCAGAACAAGAAACTCCCAGTTCACCACTTCACCAAGCTCCAATACTTTGACTTAGGACCACCTAGGAGACATACCTCTGGGAGTGTCTATGAGGGCGTTCCAGAGTAGATTAACTGAGGAAGAAAGACCCACTCTGAATGTGGTCAGCACCATCACAGACTAGGCTGAGGTCATGAACTGAATAAAAAGACACAGTGGACTGAGCCCCAGTGTTAATCTCTCTCTGTTCTCTGACTGTGGATGCAATGTGACCAGCTGCCTTGTGGTCCTGCTGCCTGACCTTCCCTGTGTGGATGGACTATACACTAAAACTGAGCCAAAATAAACCATTTATTCTAAGAAAAGAAAGAAAGAAAGAAAGAAAAGGTGTGTTATGTTTAAATTCAAGCTTATATTGGTAAAATGTGAAGTGTAAGGAATTTTCATAGATTAGGGATTAAATTGAAAATGAATTCCCATTCTCACTTTCTCAACGTCTCCCAGGCCTTCTGTGTCAAGCAGAACTAGAGTGTGGTCTGACTTGTGGGGATGAGGCACACACCACATCCAGATTCCTTTGGTGTGAGACTGAACAGTAGAGCCAAGAGAGAAACCTGTAAATTATAGAAAAACAGAGAGATTTAGTAGCAGGTGCTAAAAGAAATTGAGTTAAAAATTAGCATCATCTGCATCTTAGCTCTGGAAATTGTTATTAAATATGTCAATGCCATTGTAATGAAATGCTTCTTCTAAGCTTGTGGTTATTAAATAATTATTTTAAAAAATTATCATCATTAAGGTCAGCAGAGGTAACTGAAACCAAAACTAGCATTAATATTACCAAAAATAATCACAATATTCAGTACCTGAAAATATTCAACATATTATGATTTTTAAAAAATCACATTTAACAAATTAGAAGTAAAAGAAAATTATCTCGGTGGAATAAGGGCCATATTTTGAAAATCCATACTAACATCCCATTCAATTACTAAAGATAGAAAGCTTTTATTCTAAGATCAGAAAATGAAAAAAAGGTGCATATTTTGGACATTATTATTCAACTTGGCACTGGAAGTGTTATCCAAAGTAATTAGTCAAGAAAAGAAAATGGCAGAAACCCAAATAGGAATGGAAGAAGTAAAATTATCCTGTTTATAGATGGCATGACCTTAATGTAGAAAACCTCAAATATGTATCCTAAAATAGATAAAATAAACAAATCCAACAAAGCTACAGCATACAAATTCAGCATATAAATCATCTTTATGTGCTGGGCGTGGTGGCACACACCTTTAATCCCAGCACTTGGGAGGCAGAGGTAGGAGGATCTCTGTGAGTTGGAGGCCAGCCTGGTCTACATAGTAAGTTCCAGGCCAGCTGGGGCTACAGAGAGACCCTGACTCAAAAAGACCAAAAAAAATCACCTTTATGAATTCTATAATTGGTTCCTTTTCTATACGGCAATAATGAATAACCTGTATAAGAAATTAAGGAAGCTATAATCCTATTTGCAACATCAAAAGAATGAACTACTCAGGATTATACTTCAACAAGAGGGTAAAAATCTGTGTAGTGAAAAGCATAACTTGTTGAAGAAATTATAGAAGACACAGTCAAATACATATCTAGTGTTTATGGCTTGGAAGAATAGTAATCTTAGAATATCAGTACCATTGAAGTGATAAATGCTCTTTCTTTTTGTGCTGGGGAATCTTGCTAGGTTACCCAAGCTGTTCCTGAACTTGGGGGCTCAAATGATCTTCCCACTTCAGCCTCCCAAGTACTGGGACTTCTGCCCTGAACCACACTCTTTGCTCTCCTTATATTTGTGTAGTCAAATCAAAGAAATAGGTTGTAGAGTGGTGGTGGGAATGGTCAAATGGAGAACTACTGAATAGTGGTTACTTAGTTTATGCTGCAGAACATGGAAAGTGCCTGGAAATGAATTGATTTGATGATTATACAATGAAGAAAATTTACTTAATGCAACAGAATTGTGTGCTTTAAAATGGTCATGAGTTAAGTCTTTGTTAATTATATTTATGATATTAAAAATCAAACTCAAAAAAATTGAAATCATTTTAATCTTAAAATCAATAGTAACTTGTTGTTACAACATCAACTTTTCAATAAATGCTTTACAGTTTATTACAGGCTGTGATATAAATTAGCTGTCCTTACTAATGCCTCTTTCTCTCTACAATAGAAATGATTTACGTTTTTGAAAAAGAATCTAAGACAGAGTAAGGCCTGCTTTTGAGCTGACTTACCCCTGGAACAGAATGAAGATTTAAAAACCTAACTTTGAATGGGAGGTAACCTTCCAGTATTCATCTCTTTCTCTAACTTCCTCTCCTCATACCCTATGCTGGAAGCTGACACTGCTGGTGGACAAAGACCTAGCACAGCTCTGCTGGTGGTACTCACCTGTTTTCTTCCCAGCCAGTTTGTTCATCAGGTAGGATTTTCCCGTGCGGTAGAAACCCACGATGGCCACCACCACCACAGGCTGAGTGATGGCTGACAGGATCTCCAGGGCTTCCTGGTTAGGTCTCAGATGTCCTTTGACATTCTCAATGAGGCACATGGGTTCTGGCATGTGGAGCTCTAAGGCCATGTCCTCTGGGACCTCTTGACTACAAGGGAAGAGATGTAATCAGAAATCTCTTCTCTCAGAAGGGGGGTGGAGCTATACAGTCCTCCAACATGAACAAACATTGTACAAGTGGCAATGACAAGGTAAGGAAAAATCTGTGCCATTTTAGAAGGTTATGGAAATATTATCAATGTCTTTGAAAAAAATGTCAATGTAACAATGAATTATCAGCAGTCAACTACTCTTACAACCCAAATTCTCCTTTTAGCTTGTGAAAGAAATTTTTCCTTTTGTATTCTTATTTTAAAATTTATACTAGATATCAAGTGGCCAAGGAAGTTTACAAAAATTAATTTTAAAATTCTAGAAATATAGAGAATTTTCCTTTTCAAAAATAGAATTTCTCTAAATATAGGATCAAATTAATTTTTTATCAAAGACAAATGCACAAAATTCAATATAGATTATTATTTCCTTATTTCTTACAATGAATACTCTCATAAATAAAAACTCAGTTTTTTTAATGACTGTCCTTGGATAATTTGCACAGGTATTTAGTATTTTCCTTCCTCCTCTACCCAAGCTCTTATGAATATTTTATAACACTGCTATTTCATAACACTGCTGTTCCCAAAGTGGAACCAATACAACTTATTTCTGCAAGTTTTATGGATTGATGATCGTGGGAACACATGACTAGAGGCTCTTTCAAAGACTTTGAAACTGTGAATGAGGCTCCCAAAAGAGAAAAGGCCGCCCCTAAGTTAAATATTCTACAAGGCTGACTGACTGATACAAACTGGTGATTGTAGGGAGCTAGAATGTCACTGGTGTGGAACCAAATTATCATGGCTGTCTTATGGCCATCCTAGCCCTCTAGATAGCAATTCATTGTCTGCCTCCAACCATTGACCTACATCCTTATAAATATTTGGAATGTACCGAATCGTAGCTTCCCCCAAACCCCAAATCTTAGAATGTCATCAGATAGCATTTGAGGTCCAGAGCTGAGGTATCCTACTGTGCTGTAACCTGATACTTCACCAGTGTATTTGAAAGTGTCATTTATGATTTTCTCTGTTCTGTTCTTACAAAGACTTCATGCTCTGCTTCCCTGGGCTGCACACCCTCCAGTCTCTTTTCTGGATACTGGGTCTGACCTCTAGGCCCAGAACCACCACTGCTTCCTGACCCCTTGCATCCAGAGAAACCCAGTTCCTTCTGGAAATCTCCAGGAGCCCTCTGGGCCTGGTCCCACCCTCAACTCCCTCTGCTTCCCTGGGCTTACACATCCCTCTGTCCTCTCTCCTGGATAAGTCTAGTGCACCCTATGCTCCTTGACTGCCCCAGCTGCATTCACCCTCCCATCTCCCCAAGCCATCTCTCCTCCTAGCCTGGGTACTGTCCCATTCCTTCTCTTGGCACCCCAAACATGGTGGGGACCACCGTTGCTTCCTGATCCTTTGCATCCAGACCAACCCAGTTCCTTTTCACAGTACCCAGGAGCCCTCTGGGCCTGGTCCCGCCCCCACCTCCCTCTGCTTCCCTGGGTTGCACAACCCGCCAACCTCTTTCTTGGACTCCAGGGCTGACCTCTGTGCTTCCTGATCCTTTATATCCAGACCAACCCCGTTCCTTCCTGTAGTCCCCAGGAGCCCTTGGCACCTCTTCCCGCCCGCATCTCCCTCTGGATCTCTGGGTGGCTTGGCAACGAGCTGCCTGAGACCAGCATCTCTCCTGGGCCCTGCTCCCAGGCCAGTCAAACCCCCAAATTCCTGAGGACAACATCTTTCCTGGAGTGATCCAGACCTTAGGAGAAAGCCTGAGAGCATCTGATCCTCATCTGACTTGGGCCTCTCTGGGAACTCCTGAAGACAAAAGCAATCTGGCAACCGGAAGCTTAGACAAAGTAGCTTTTCATGCCCAAAAAGTAAACCACAAAGACACATAAGATTCAAAAAAGAAGAATACCTAAACTTGAAGGCCTGAGTCTGACACAAGAATCAGAAACTACAAAAGAAACTCACATGTCAAAATCACAGAGAAAAAATAACAGGAAAAACCAAAATAGCATATCCCCACCAAATATCAACTGTCCTCTAGAGGAGTAAAATGAGAACTCCCTAGAGATAATGCAGGACATGGAACTCAAAAAAACAATTATGAACATGACAAAAGAATTCAGTGAATTTAAAGAACACACAAAGAAATCAAAGAACTGAAGGAAGATAGAGATAAAATTCTGAATGAATTCAGAAAAGAGCTAGAAATATTGAAGGCTACCCAGGCTGAAATGAAGAAGGAAGTGAAACACTCAGCCAATTAGAAACAGCAAGAGAAAGCCTCACCAATAGGATAAATGAAATGGAAAACAGAATATCAAGACTGGAAGATAAAGTGGACGAACTAGGCCACTCAAGCAAAGATTATGAAAACTTTAAGAAAGAACAAAAATTGAAAATGCAAGAATTGAGTGACACTGTAAAAAGACCAAACTTATGATTCACAGGTATACAGGAAGGAGAAGAATCCCAAGATAATGACACGGACCGGATCCTCAACAGAATCATAGAAGAAAATTTCCCAAAATTAAAGAAAGACATGCCCACACAAATACAAGAAGAATATAGAACACCAAACAGACAGGACCAGAAAAGAAACTCACATCACAGCACATCATAGTAAAAACACTAAATGTACAGAATAAAAGGCAATACTGAAAGCTGCAAAAGAGAAACAACAAGTCACATATAAAGGAAAACCCATTAGGATTACAGCTGACTTTTCATTGCTAACTAGGAAAGCCAAAAGAGCCTGGACCAAAGTATTCCCAGTTTTAAGTGCTCACAGATGCCAACCCACATTACTATACCCAAACAAAGTGTCTATTGTATTCGAAAGGGAAAGAAAAATCTTCCATGACATAAATAGGCTGAAGGAATTCATGTCCGCAAAACCAGCCCTTCAGAGAGTTCTGGAAGCAATACAAAGAGCTGAAGAAAGGAATGACTATACCCAAGGGGTTGCGGAAAGAAATTCAATGACGGTATAACTGTGGAAAAATACAGCTATATCAAGAATATGAACAGAAACAAAAATGACAGGATTCAATGCACATCTTTCATTAATAACTTTAAATATAAACTGACTGAACTCCCCAGTCAAAAGACACAGACTAAGTGAATGGATTAAGAAAA
>NW_008359235.1:21806-23478 GCF_000622305.1 Nannospalax galili
CTCTTCTTTAACATAGTGCTTGAAGCTCTTGCAAGAGCAATAAGACAAGAGAAAGAAATTAAAGGAAGAATAATTAGAAAAGAAGAGATCAAATTATCCCTTTTGCAGATCATATGATATTATATCTAAGAGATGCCAAAAATTCCACCAGAAAACTCTTGGCAATTATTAACACATTCAGTAAAGTGGCTGGTTACAAAATTAATGTACAAAAGTCTATAGCCTTTCTATATACCAATAACAAGAAATCAAAGAGTACATAGAAACACTCCCCTTCTCGATAGCTGAAAAAAAAACTCAAAATCAACCTGACCAAAGACATTAAAGGCCTCTACGATGAAAATTTTAAACCTTTAAAGAAAACGATTGAGGAAGAAATCAGAAAATGGAAGGACCTCTCATGATCATGCGTTAGAAGAATTAATATTGTGAAAATGACCATCCTACCAAAAGCCATTTAAAGATTCAACACAATGCCAATCAAAATCCCCATGACATTTTTCATAGAATTGGAAAAAAGCATCCTAAGTTTCATATGGAAGCACAAAAGACATTGGATAGCCAAAGCAACACTGAGCACTAAGAGCAATGCCAGGGGGATTACTATACCAGATTTTAAATTGCATTACAGAGCTATAGTCATAAAAACAACATGGTACTGGCACAAAAATAGACCCATAGATGAATGGAACAAACCTTAAGACCCAAATATGAGTAAATGCAATTTCAGCCACATGATATTTGACAAAGAGGCCAAGAATATTCACTGGAGGAAAGACAATGGTGCTGGCAAAACTGGATCTCCACCTATAGAAGAATGAAACTAAACCCCTATCTTTCACCCTGCACAAAAGTCAATTCCAAATGGATCAAAGACCTCAATGTAAAGCCTGAAACTCTGAAACTGTTAGAAGAAAAGATTGACAAAAACCTACAAGATATAGGTGTAGGAAAGGATTTTCTAAACTGGAAATCAACTGCTCAGGAAACAAGGTCAAGAATCAACAAATAGGACCTCATTAAACTAAAATCCTTCTGTATATCAAAGGAGGCAACCAGAGAAGTGAAGAGAAACCCCATAGAATGGGAGAAAATCTTCACCAGCAACACATATACAGCTGTTTAACATCCAGATTTTACAAACTCATAAAACAGAGAATCAAGACAGGAAGTAACCCAATTAAAAGATGGGCTAAGGAGCTGAACAGAGAGTTCTCAAAAGAAGAAGTAAACATGGGTAAGAAGCATCTTAAAAGATGTTCAACATCACTAGTAATTAGGGAACTGCAAATTAAAACCACTTTATGATTTCATCTTACATGGGAGGTTGGTGTACAGTTGAATAACATCATTTGGGATGCTCTGTGTGATACACACACGAACACACACACACACACAAATCAAAAAAAATTTTTAGAGGAATTATATTTGAGGAGAAAGCATAAAAAGTTGCATCATGTTAATTAGTAGAGGTAATAAACATTACCATTGAAATGTACCCAATGACTTTATAGACATACACAGGTGCCAAGGATCTGAGTGCAATCGATTATGACTGGCAATAATCAGATACATACAGATTAGAGACACATGTGCCAACATCTCAGTGTTATTAGCAAAAACAATGAGTCTTTCTGCAAGGAACAATATATTCTAAAATGAAATGGAGATC
>NW_008359235.1:25085-25753 GCF_000622305.1 Nannospalax galili
GACATATTCAATAAGGGTTTCCTGAGGTAGGATGCATCTCTTTCAAAATTGGCTGTAAATTTTTAGGTTTACAGTTGAATTATTACAGTTATACAATATTGTACTCAGTATAAACCCTACCATTATAATTTTTTAAGAGTCCATATGTATAGCTAAAGGCTACATAACAAGCTACAATGCCAGGTAGGAGATACCTTCTTCTGAGTTGTTGGCCAGTGTGACCCAAGGGACTCCCGTATAGTAACCCAGCATAGAACTGGGAAAATGAACAGCAGACCCCAATCTTATCTAAAGGAATATTGAAAACATATTGCTGCTTGATAGGCTGACTAGATTCACCAGATGGACAAGTAGTGGGGAATGGCTGCGGGTGATGACATCACAGTGGCAAGTAGCAGGGATAACAGAGTATAAGGGCTCTAGTGGGAGGAGGGAGGCTATGGGAGAGTGCCATCTGGGAAGTGGGTGTACGGTTGAATGAGATGGTTTGGGATGTTCTGTGTGATACACACACCAAAAAATCTACAAATTTTAAAAAATGAATTTTATTTGAGGAGAAAGCATAAAAATTTATATCATGTTAATTAGTAGAGGTGATAAACATTATCATTGAAATTTACCCAATGACTTTATAGACATACACAGGTGCCAAGGATCTGAGTGCAACA
>NW_008359235.1:26425-32121 GCF_000622305.1 Nannospalax galili
AGGAGTAATGGGAAGAGGAAGAAAAGGTGGAGGAGGCAGAGGATAGGAGCTGATGAGGTGGAGAGAGTTGTTAAAGGGGGTGATGAATGAGGCTGGTTCCTGACAAGAACTCAAGGGAGAGAGAGGCCTGCAGAGGCAGGAACAATTGTGTTGGGTCCTGTGGGACAAAGGCGCTACAAGGTAAGCAAAGACACTGCCCTTAGTCCCACAGTGCTGGAGAGTCTTTTGGAGGAAACCATTTACTAAAGCAAGGTGTCTAAATGCCTCAAACAAGGGATAAGGAGTGAGCACGCTGGTTCCTGACAAGAACTCAAGGGAGAGAGAGGCCTGCAGAGGCAGGAACAATTGTGTTGGGTCCTGTGGGACAAAGGCGCTACAAGGTAAGCAAAGACACTGCCCTTAGTCCCACAGTGCTGGAGAGTCTTTTGGAGGAAACCATTTACTAAAGCAAGGTGTCTAAATGCCTCAAACAAGGGATAAGGAGTGAGCACAGGCAATCAATCAGTCTACACTTCTGAAGGAGGAAACTGACTTTGAAGTTAAGTTCAGATGTGTGATAGAAAGCATGCAGCTTTCCTGATCATCTTTGATAGAATATGTGAATTGCAGAAGAGCGACAAGCTTCATTAGGGAAAGCCATAAATCCCTTAAAGTGTCTAACTGGCCCTAAATTAGCAGCCTGGCTTTGCTCGAGCCTAGCCTTGCTCAAGCCTTATCAACTGGTCACTTCCTGAACTGAGAGAGAGACTGTTTGCGGAGCCCACCTGTCTCCTTTGGTGCTATGGATAACTCATCCACCTGTCTGAGAAAAGAGACCCTCAAGGACACCAGACCCTGGCACTGAGTTAACTCTTGCAGCTGTGTGTGGCAGAGTTCCTATATAAGACCAGACTGCTCCTTCTTCAGTGTGCAATAATCATTCCTCGAGGAAAAGAGCTGTCAGCCCTTTGCTGGGCTTCCTGAATCCAGGGAGCTCATTCCTTGCCTGTTGCAGGTCTGGCTCTGACTCTTATTTCTAAACTTTAAACTCGTTCCTTTTCGCAACTCCTAAATCTAACGATCTTCCCCTCTGGGTTTCAGTGTTTTCTGCCTCTGTCCATCAGTATCACAAGCTGCTTTCCCTGGATCGCATTCCTCATGAAAAGGAAATCCCACATGCAGCCCTTTGAGTTTCTTAGCTGTAGTATGAGGGATATTAGCAAGTGCCACCAATGTCCCTGTCATTTAACTGTCCCTACTCACAGAGACAATATGAAGAAAGAGAAAGATTATCCTAACCCTTTGTTAAACTTCAGCCGTGTGTCCATTGGTCTCTAACTCAAGACAGACCATACTGACACTCAGTGACCTTCTGACCTGACAATTCCCCTCTGGATTTTGGGAAACCTGTGCCCCATCTCACACTCAGGAGCAGCCTATCCTGGCTATGGCAGTGTCTCAGAACACTAACAGACTCTTCTCATCCCTGTCCCAGAGCTTCAGACCCCATGTACCTGAGCAGAGAGCTCTGCAGAGCTGAAGATACTCAGAAGTGAGATGAGCATCCTTACCTGCCCTTGCTGCTCCTGGTGGATGGACTGGTGTTTCCACCTGTCTCTTTTCTCCTCCTCCAATGTTGTGAGACTTTCTGGACTCTGAGAGCAGTTAATGGAATGCACAGTAACAGTTATAAAGCATCAGAGTGAAAATGAACCTGGCTATCACTGTCTTTTCAGTATTCAGAGTGAAAATGAAAGTGCTTAGTTTGGTGAAATGACTCAACAACCATAAAGGTTGTTTCTGGAGCAGAGCTAGTGTGGGGGGCGGGGCGGTGTCATGACATCTCTGACAGAACTGTCAGGCATTTGATTGGAAGAAATCTTCGTAACCAATTCCTGTTTTTAAAAAATGTTGCGCATGGTAGCAAATACCATTAACCCCAGCCCTCGAGAGACAGACTGGTAGATCTCTCTCAGCTTGAGGCCTGGTCTACATAATGGTTTCCAGCCCGGCTAGGACTTGGGAGATCCTGTCAAAAAAAAAAAGTTTTTAATGTCCTTTATATAAGGAATACATGCAATGACTCTGAAGTTTGGGGGACAGTGGTAGCATCTAAGAACAAAGAGACATTGTATTAAAGTCTAGCTGCCTAAAAAGCAGGCGCAGTATAGCTGATTCTCATTTCAGAGAGGCAGTTGAGTGGGGGAAAGAGTGTGTGCTCCACCCTCCTGAATACACAGGATCTGCTACTGTCTCTGGGCAGAGTCAGGAATAGCTCTCCACATTGTACGATATTACAGGCTCAGTGACTTAAATCCATTTAAAAAATACTTGGCATGACTTTACAGAGAATGAAACATGGTTGGAGTGCATTAGTTTTCTCACATCACAGAACTCTACAATCTGAAGTCCAACAATTTTGACTACAAAGCTCCTGATCCTTATATTTTCTTCATTGTTTTGTTTGTTTCTTCATTTATTTGTTTGTTTGCTTTTTCAGTGCTGGGGATTGAACACAGATGTTTGTGCATGCTAAGCATGTGCTCTGCCACTGAGCTATATCCTCAATTCTCTTTCTTTTTTCGGGGGAGGGTCTTTTTTGAGACAGGGATTCCCTGTAGCCCCAGCTATCCTGGAACTCGCTATGTAGACCCAGCTAGCCTTGAAAATCATCTTTCTTTTAAAAAGATATTTTATCTTGGTTTTTATTTTATGTGTGTGAGTGTATTGCCTGCATGTATGTAAGTGCGCCCATGTCACACAATGTCCGGGGAGGTCAGAGGAGGGTATCATATCCCCTGGAACTGGAGTTACAGACAATTGTTAGCCACCGTGTGGGAGCTAGAAACCAAACCCAGGTCTTCTGCAACAGCAGCTGCTGCTCTTAACTGCTAAGCCATATTTCCAGCCCCTCAATCCTATTTTTATTTTGAAACAAGGTCTCATTAAGTTATCTAAACTGTATTTCAACTCATT
This sequence comes from Nannospalax galili, assembly GCF_000622305.1. Lineage (NCBI taxonomy): Eukaryota > Metazoa > Chordata > Mammalia > Rodentia > Spalacidae > Nannospalax > Nannospalax galili. Next base: position 29,381 of record NW_008359235.1, read on the forward strand.
CTATAGCTCAGGATAGCCTTCAGCTTGAGATCTTCCTGCCTCAACCTTCAGAGAAGCTGGGATTACAGGCCTGCACCCATAGGTCCTGCTCCCAAGCTACAGTCTGTAACTTCTTGGGGCATCACACTGTGCTTCTCTCTGTTTGATGAGAAAAAAATTGTGAACGCAATGGCTTTTATTTATAAACTGTTTTCTAAAGAAATGTGTTTAAATTTTAACTTTAAACTCTGTTTCTCTCCCTGCTGCTTCTGTAAGGAAAGAGGAGAGAAGGGAGAAGAACGGAAGGATTTGCAAGCTTCTCCACTGATGTCACCATATGCTTAAGGTTGCTCTGGTCCCTAACGCCACTGTCTGAAATTTGAGAACTAGAGATAGAACCTCTTTTTTTCTTTCCCCTCTTGCCATAATCTCTTGAAGCGTTTCTGGGCTATCTATCTGCATCGCTCAGCGCTGCAGAAATACACCCAAGTACTTTCTTTCTGGAGGTGTCTTTGCATCTGCTTTTTTGCATCTCGGTGTTTCTGCTCCTGATCTTGGTCCAATCTTTCATCCACTTCAAGTCTTCACTTAAAGGCAATCTCAGAGAGCTTGGCGTGACCCTTCTTTTGATGTCACCTGCATCTTGGTTTCCTCTGTTTTTCACTTCTGATGGTCTACAATCCAAGTTCATATCAGGAAGCTCATGCATTTACATGTGTCCCCAGCATCTAGAATGAGGCTTGGCTTAAGAAAAATGAAGCACAACAGAGGTTACATGTTACCAAAATCAAAATGATTCTGAATATAAGGCAAAACACATTTCTGCTCAGTTGAGAATATAAAATTTGGAGTTTAGACAAAATAGTAAAATGTCTGTATGAAGTGCTCTTGCAGAGGACCTAGGTTGGGTTCCCAGCACCCACACTGTGGCTAACAGCCATCAGTAACTCCAGTTCCAGGGGATCTGACACCCTCTTCTGACCTCCAAGGGCTTTGCATGACACAGGTGCACCTACCTACATGTAGGCAATACACTCATACACATAAAATAAAAATAATAAACAAAATAGTAAAAGAAAAATGCGTTTGTAGGACCACTTTGATAAAAGTTCCTTAAACAAAAATTCCTGTATATAGCAGCAATTCCATTTCTAGGCAAGTAGAGAAGTGAAAAGATATGTCCACCTTTGAAAGTGCTCGTAGTCACATTGTTGGTCATAATTAAAGCACACACACCACTACAATGTCCAACAGTTGATGAACTGGTAAAGGAAATGTCATACCCATACAATATAATGCTTATCACTAGAAATGAACACTAACAGATAGGTAGATACATAGATGATAGATAGATAGATAGATAGATAGATAGATAGATAGATAGATAGATAGATAGATAGATGATAGATGATAAATAGATAGATAGACCTCAAAAACACCATCATCATAACGGTAACAGTGGACAGAAAGAACGTTGTATTTTATAATTCCATTAATGCAAAACATTCTGAGTTTGCAAGGTGAGAAAACATATGATAGTGACTAGGACAAGGAAAGGGGAGAACACAGAGTAATGATTAGTAAGTTTATGGTTTTGAAGTCAGGTGAAGAAGCAGTGCTGGAAGCAGAAAGTACCAAGGATTGCACAATATTGTGAACCTTTCCTGCTGGTGAATTTAAAACTTTAAATGCCTAAAATGGTACTACATTTCTTGTTATATGGAGTTGGCCACGATAGTTTTAAAGGTCATGACAACCACATGGAAAATGTCTTGGAATCAAACATGAATTTTTTACCAAAACATCAACCTTGGAAATACATTCACCATGGCCTCCAAAAATAATCAGCCTACTTCTAGAAAGATCTATGAGAGCTGGCTACCTAAAGAAATAACAAAAAAAGCAAAATTCTGGAACACTTAAAAAAGATGTTCTATCTCTACTTTATCCAACTTGAACAGACCTCCGTTGTTATGCTTTCAAATGTACACGTGCAATGGTTTTCCAGTCGAGAAAACATCCTCTATTGGGGTGTCCAAACTTATGGTTTCTTTGGGCGACATTAGATAAGAAAGAATTGTCTTAGGTCACATATTAAATATGCAAACATAAAAGAAACTGAAAGGTATCTTTACACAGGTTTGTAATTTTCATGATATCTACTACCATAGATAAGTAAACATTCTTTCATAATAGGGACTGGAGATTCCATAGGTCATTCAAGGCCACTGAAATGGTATTTCCTTCCAAGATGCTTCAAGGGCTTCTAGAAACTGAGAGCAATAACGATCATCTTCTGTAATAGGCTCATTTCTGAGAAATCAGATCCTCGCTTGTTGTAGAAAATCATTAACTCACTTTTAAAAATGAAAGTCCTAGCTGACTTCATAGGGAGCACTCAGGGAAAACAAGACAACCACAATAATTACCTGTTGACAAGAGTAAGCCATACCTGAACTACATTAATGTCTATACCAAACACTAAACCACATACTAAACTCACTAATATAAAATGAAACAAAACACGTAATACGGGAGAGGACACATTCTATGATTCTCTTAATACTAAATACCAAAGCAGTCTGGTGATTTCTATTTGATCAGCAGGGACACTGAAAGGACCCTACTGAGAGCATGAGGAAGGTTTTGAGGGAAGTGCTAAGTTCTATTTTTTCATTTGTATGCCTGCAATATACATACATTTGTTTTATTTAAAAAAATATCTAAAGTTGTGAAACTGGAGAGATAGCTCAACAATTAAG
>NW_008359235.1:32181-36952 GCF_000622305.1 Nannospalax galili
AACAGGGAATCTGATGCCCTCTTCTGACCTCCGTGGGCATTGCACTACATGGGTGCACTTACATACATGCAAACAATACACTCATACATGTAAAATAAAAATAGTAAAATATTTTTTAAATATATAAAGTTGTACAATTATGAACTGTGTACTTTCATGTAAGTATATTTATATTTCAAATAACTTTTCTTTAAACATGTCTAGGCACAAATATAACAACAACCACCAATTTTCCTTCCATATCCGAACAAAACGCAACTAAGTTACATAAATAATATTAACAGAACCAAAATTAAACAAGAGCAGACTAGAAGTTCCTATTGGACACATAACCAATAAAGAACATCCATATGCCCAAACAGCAATGCAAAAAACACAAACAATATGAAAAACCAAGAAAATATGTCCCCAACAAAACCCACTAGTCCTACAGAAGTGCACTGCAATGGGAAACACCCAGAACAACACCAAGACACAGAACTTAAAAGAACAGTCATAAACATGATCAAAGAACTTCAAGAAAACACAGGGGAAAAAACACAAAAGAACTCAAAGAGGAAAGGCATAAATTTATGGCAGAAGTCCAAGAATATACAAATGTGCGTTTTAATGAAATATCAAAAACAATTTGAAAAGTGAATTCACAAAAGAGATAGAAATAGTGAAGAAAACCAAGTGGAAATGAACACAGGATTGAAAAACCCAATAACCAATTAGAAACATGAGAAATTCTGTTGTTTTTTGTAAGTAAAAGAAATGAAATGGAAACAGAATATAAGGACTGGTGGATGATAAAGCTGAAGATCCAGACTCCTTAAGCAAAAATTTTTAAACACATGAATGGAATACTCAGGAAATGTGGGACAACATGAAACGACCAAATCTACTAATTATAGGCATACAGGAAGGAGAAGAATCTCAGGCCAATGGCATTGGACAGATCTTCATAGGATTTTAGATGAAAACGTCCCTAAATTAAGGAAAGATATACCTATAGAGATTCAAGAAGCCAATCAGAACAGCAATTAGGCATGAGCAGAATAGAAAGCCTTCACAGAATATCATAGTAAAAACATTTAGTGAACAGAAAAAAGAGAGGGTACTGAAAGCTGCTAGAGAAAAACAAGTTACATATAAAGGAAAACCCATTAGAATGGAAAAGATGACTTTTCAATGCAAACTATGAAAGCCAGAAGAGCCTGGACCAAAGTATTCCCAGTTCTAAACAGCCATCGATTTAACCCCAAATACTTTATCCAGCAAAAACTATCTATCATGGTTGAAGGGGAACAGAAAATTTCATAAGATGAATAGACTGAAAGAATTCACGTTTTCAAATCAGCCCCACAGAGGAGTGGGTATACCCAAGAGGCTAAAGGAAGAAAACAAAGAAAAGTATAACAAAATAGGGTGACAAATGCACAGAAATTAAATGACAATATCCAACATACACCTTTCAATAATAACACTAAATATCAGTAGCCTCAACTCCCCTGTCAAAAGACACAGGTTAAAACAAAGGATCAAGAAAGAAAATCCATGTTTTTGTTGTGTTCAAAAAACTCATCTCACCTTCAAGGATAGACATTGTCTTAAGGTGAAAGCATGGGAAAAAATATTATAGGCAAATGGCCCTAAGAAGCAAGCAGGTGTTGCAATTCTAATATCTGACAAAACAGACTTTAAATTAAAACTTATCTGAAGAGATAAAGAGGGTTACTTCATTCTAATCAAAGGAATGATTGACCAAGAAGATATTACAATCATGAACATATATGCACCAAGCTCTGAAGCAACCATTGTATAAAAACAGTACTCCGAGGCTATAAAACAGAGATTAACCACAACTCAGTAATAGCAGGCGTCTTCAATACCCCACAATTTTCAATAAACAGATCAACTGGACAAAGATTAAACAGACAGACATCTGAATTATTGACATCTTACATGAAATGGAGCTAACAGACATCGACAGAATATTCTACCCAAGCACCAAAGAATACACTTTCTACTCAGCAGCCCATGCAAGTTATTCTAAAATTGACCACATTCTGGGACACAAAGCAAATCTCAACAAATGCAAAATCATTTGAAATAATTCTATACCTTCTATCAGACCACAGTGGAATAAACTTATAATCAACAGCAAAAGAAGCTCTAGTAACTACAAGAACTCATGGAGATTAAACAACACACTCCTGAATGATGAATGGGTCAAAGAAGAAATTAAAAAAGAAATAAAAGTATTCCTGCAACAAAATGAAAGCAAGAATACAAGGCAACAAAACCTCTGGGACACCTTAAAAGCATTCCAAAGAGGGAAGCTTATAGCCCTTAGTGCCTACATTAAATAATCAGAAAGAGCACGTGTAAATGACTTGGCAGTCCAACTCAAGACTTTAGAAAAAGCAAGAACAAACAAAGCCCAAACCTAGTAGATGAGAAGGAGTAACAAAAATCAGAGAAGAAATTAATGAAACAGAAGAAAGAAAGAAAGAAAGAAAGAAAGAAAGAAAGAAAGAAAGAAAGAAAGAAAGAAAGAAAGAAAATAATACAAAGCATCAATGAATCTAAGAGCTGGTTCTTTGAAAGGTTAAACAAGATAGGCAGACCCTTAACCAGGTTAATCAAAAGAAATAAAGAACAAATCCAAATAAAAAAAATCAGAGGCACCAAAAAATTCAAAACATTATAAGGGAATACTTTAAAAATCTATACTCCCTTCCCAATCCTATCTCTCCTTCTGGCTTGGGTACTGGCCCATTTCTTGTCTTGGTCCCCTAGACACCAGGGCTGACCTCTTGGCCCTGAGTCACCACTACTTCCTGATCCTTTTATTCAGACAAACCCAGTTCACCCCTGCAGTCCCCAGGAGCCCCCTGGGCCTGGTCGGATCCCCACCTACCTTTGCATCTCTAGGTGACACAGCCACCAGTTTCCTGAGACCAGCATCTTTCCTGGGCCCTGCTCTTAGGTCAGCCCAGCCCCAAATTCCTGAGGGCAGCAACTTTCTTGGAGGGATCCCAACCTTATGAGAAAGCCTGAGAGCATCTGGTCCTCATCTGACTTTGGCCACTGTGAGAACTCCTGAATATGAAAGCAATTTGGCCACTCCAATGTACAACCAAAAGAGAGAACCTGAAGCCTGGACAAACAAGCTTTTCATGCCCAACAAGTAAACCAAAAAGGCACATAAAGTTTGCTAAAAGAAGTAGACCTAAACTCAACAAAGCTAGGCTTGTGTCTCAAACAGGAATCAGAAACTAAAAAAAAATTCACATGTCAAAATCACAGAGAAAAAATAATTACATGAAAAGCCAAAATAATATATTCTCTCCAAGTATGAATAGTCCTCTAGACGAGTACAATGACAATTCCCAGGAGATAACATAGGATATGGAACTCAAAAAATCAATTATAAACATGATAAAAGAATTCAGTAAAGTTTTAAAGAACACACAAAGAAATCAAAGAACTGAAGGAAGATAGGGATAAATTTCTGAATGAATTCAGAAAAGAGAAATATTGAAGAATACTCAGGCTGAAATGAAGAAGGAAGTGAAACACTCAGTAAGCCGATTAAAAATGACAGAAGAAAGCCTAACCAATAGGATGAATGAAATGGAAAACAGAATATCAAGACTGGAAGATAAAGTGGATGAATTAGACCACTCAAGCAAAGATTATGAAAAATTTAAGAAAACACAAGAATGGAATATGCAAGGACTGGGTAGCACCATAAAAACCCAAACTTATGAATCATAAGCATACAGGAAGGAGAAGAATCTAAATATAATGGTATGGACCAGATCTTCAATAGGATTGTAGAAGAAAATTTCCCAAAATTAAAAAAGATATGCCCATACAAACACAAGAAGCATGTAGAACACCAAATAGACATGACCAGAAAAGAAACTCTCCATGGCACATCATAGTAAAAATACTAAACTTTCAGAACAAAGAGACAATACTGAAAGCTGCAAAAGAGAAACAAGTCATATATAAAGGAAAACCCATCAGGATTATAGCTAACTTTTCAGTGCAAACTGTGAATGCCAGAAGAACCTGAACCAAAGTAGTCTCAGTACTAAACAACCAGAGATGCCAACCCAGACTACTTTACCCAGACAAAAAGTCTGTCATATTTGAAGGGGAAAGAAAAAATTTCCATGACATAAATAGGCTGAAAGAATTCATGTGCACAAAACCAGCTCTCCAGGGAGTTCTTGAACCAATACAAAAGCTGAAAAGAAGGAATGACTATGCACAAGGGGATACAGAAAGAAATTCAGTGAAGTTATAACTGTGGAAAAGCACAGCTATACCAAGAATGTGAACAGAAACAAAAATGACAGGATTCAATACACATCTTTCATTAATAACTTTAAATATCGATGGACTGAACTCCCCAGTCAAAAGATATAGACTAGCAGATTGGATTAAGAAACAAAACCCATCTGTTTGTTTTCTGCAAGAAACTCATCTCACTTTCAAGGACAGGCACTACTTTAAGATGAAAAGATGGAAAAAAATATACGAAGTGAATGGTATTAAAAAGAAAAGGCAGGTGTTGCAATTCTAATATCTCATAAAATAGACTTTAAACTGAAACTAATCAGAAAAAGAGGGCCACTTCATTCTGATCAAAGGAACAATGAATCAAGAAGATATTACAATCATGATCATATATTCACCAAACTCTGGTGCACCCAACTTCATAAAAACAATACTACAGGACTTTAAGACCCAGATTAATCCCAACTCATTAACA
>NW_008359235.1:37346-38877 GCF_000622305.1 Nannospalax galili
AAAAAAAAATAAATAGGAAACACAATAAATGGCTTAACAAATAAACAAATAAATGGCTTAATATTGAAACTCAAGACGCATGAAAAGCAACAACAAATGAAACCCAAACCCAGCAGACAAGAAGAAATAAGGAAAATCAGAGCAGAAGTTAATGAAATAGAAACAAAGAAAACAATACAAAGAATCAATGAATACAAGAGCTGGTTCTTTGAGAAGATAAGCAAGATTGAGTGACAGCTAGCCCAGTTAGCCAAAAGAAAGAAAGAGCCCCTCCAAATCAACAAAATCAGAGATGAAAGGAGAAACATCACAACAGACATAAAAAAGATCCAGAACATTATAAGGGACTACTTTAAAAACATCTAAGTGTTAGTAGCATTAAAAATGTAAGAATCAGCATATTTTAAAATGAAATGGAGACCTTAAAGGGGAAAAACTCATTCACTATTATATCATACAGGGTTTATACTGAGTTCAATATTGTAAACTGTATTAGTTCAAATATGAACCTGAAAATTTACAGTCACTTTTGAAATAGATGTATCCTCTTCTGGAAAATGTTACTGAATATGTTAAAGCTGTAATGAAATGCTTATTCTAGTTATTACATAAATAAATAGACAAATACTTTTTTTAAAAAAGCAAAAAAAGAGAGCAGGACATTAAAGTGGGAGGGAGAAGTATTGGGGGGTGTTCTAGAGGGAGTGGAAAGGGGCACTGGGGTTGGATGAGATCAAGATACATTGTATACATATATGAAACTGTGAAAGAGGAAAAGAAACATATTCTTCAAAAAAGAAAAAACAAGAAACAACCCCCACCCTTTTGTTGTCTGCAAGAAACTCATCTCACTTTCAAGGAGAGGCACTACCTTAAGGTAAAAGGGCATAAAAAGTATACCAAGCAAATGGTACTAAGAAAAAAGCAGGCATTGCAATTCTTTTTTAAAATTATTTAGTTAATAACTACATACTTAGAAGAAGCATTTCATTACATCAGCATTGACATATTCAATAACAATTTTCTGATCTAGGATGCATCTCTTACAAAATTGGCTGTACATTTTGAGGTTTACAGTTGAATTATTATAGTTATACAATATTGTACTCCGTATAATCCCTATAAGACATAAACTTAAATGAGGGTTTTAACCTTTAAAAAAGATCTCCATTTCATTATTAAAATACAGAGTTTCATGCAGAAAACTTCACTTTTTAATGCAATTGACATTAAGATGTTTGCACATGCGTTTCTAACCTCTATATATCAGATTATTACTAGTTACAGTCTGAGCTCTTTGGCATATGAGGACAGATATAAAGTCATTAGGTAGATTTCAATTATAATGTTTTTCACATCTACTATTAAGGAGAAAATGTTTGTGCTTTGAGGAATTATTCTTTTATCGTATTTTTAAAAAATTTTAATGACTACATGATTAGAAGCTTTTCACTACAGCTTTAACATATTCAGTAACACACTCCAGAGAAAGAGTACATCTCTTTCACAAGTGGGTGCAAGTTTCTAGGTT
>NW_008359235.1:39857-40339 GCF_000622305.1 Nannospalax galili
GACACATCTCTTTCAAAAGTTGCTATAAAATTTTTAGGTTCACTGTTGAATTGATACAGTTATACAATAGTGAACTCAGTATAAGCCCTGTAAGACATAAAACTGGATGCAATTGGATGAGCTTTAACTTTTAAAAAAGATCTCCTTTTCATTTTAGAACATATTGATCCTTGCAGAAAGGCTCATTTTTTTTTTTTTTGTTCCTAACGCGGAGATGTTGGCGCTTGCATCTCTAATCTGTATGTATCTGATTATTACCAGTCATAATCAGTTGCACTAGGATCCCTGGCACCTGTGTATGTCTATAAAGTCATCAGGCAGATTTTCAATGGTATTGTTTATCACCTCTACTAATTAGCATGACATAAATTTCCATGCTTCCTCCTCAAATATAACACACTTTTTAAAAAATTGATTTTGTGTGTGTGTGTGTGTGTGTGTGTGTGTGTGTGTGTATCACACAAAACATCCCAAACTATCTC
>NW_008359235.1:41370-45230 GCF_000622305.1 Nannospalax galili
GGGTAGATTTCAATGATAATGTTTATCACCTCTACTAATTAGCATGATGTAAATTTCCATGCTTTCTCCTCAAATATAGTACATTTTTAAAAAAATTTGATTTTGTGTGTGTATGTATATATCACACAAAACATCCCAAACTATCTCATTCGACTATACACCCAATACCCAGAGAGCTCCAAGGGGATTTTGATTGGCATTGCGTTGAATCTATGAATGACTTTTGGTAGGATGGTCATTTTCACAATATTAATTCTTCCAATCCATGAGCACGGGAGGTCCTTCCATCTTCTGATGTCTTCCTCAATCTCTTTCTTTAAAGATTTAAAATTTTCATTGTAGAGGTCTTTAATGTCTTTGGTCAGGTTTATTCTGAGATTTTTTTTTTTTTTTTGCAGTTTTTGTGAAGGGGAGTGTTTTCATGTGCTCTTTCTCTCATTGCTTGTTATTGGTATATAGAAAGGCTACAGACTTTTGTAGGTTCATTTTGTAACGTGCCACTTTACTGAATATGTTAATAATTGCTGGGAGTTTTGGGGTGGAATTTTTGGCATCTCTTAGATGTAATATCATATCATCTGCAAAAAGGGATAATTTGATCTCTTCTTTTCCAATTATTACTCTTTTAATTTCCTACTCTTGTCTTATTGCAAGAGTTTCAATTACTATGTTAAAGAGAAGTGGAGAGAGTGGACAGCCATGTCTGGTTCCTGATTTCAATGGGACTGCTTCCAGTTTCTCTCCATTTAGAATGATGTTGGCTGTGGGTTGGTTATCCATGGCTTTAATTGTGTTGAGATATGCTCCCTCCAGTCCAATTCTCTCTAGGACTTTGAACATAAAAGCATGTTGAATTTTGTCAAATGTGTTTTCTGCATCTATGGAGATAACCATGTGGTTCTTGTCTTTGAGCCCATCTATAGGATTTATGATGTTTATTGACTTAAGTATATTGAACCATCCCTGTGTCTCTGGGATAAAGCCGACTTGATCATGGTGGATGGTCCTTTTGATATGTGTCTGTATGCGGTTTGCAAGTATCTTCTTGAGAATTTTTGCATCTATATTCATTAAGAATATGGGTCTATACCTTTCTTTTTTGGTTGTATCTTTACCCTGGTTTTGGTATTAGAGTGATGCTGACTTCTTAGAAGGAATTTGGAAGTTCTCCCTCCATTTCTATCTTTTTAATAAATTAAGTTGTATTGGATGTAGATCTTTAAATGTCTGATAGAATTCCGCTGTAAATCCATCTGGTCCTGGGCTTTTTTCAGTCGGGAGGTTTTGTATTACTGTTTCAATTTCTTTTTGTGATATGGGTATGTTTAAGCTATTAATCTCTTCTTGATTTAGATTTGGTGGTTCCCATGCCTTTAGATATCCATCCATTTCTTTTAGGTTTTCAAATTTAGTAGCATATAGGTTTTTAAAGTATTCCCTTATAATGTTCTGCATCTTTCTGGTGTCTGTTGTTATGTTTCCCCTGTCATCTCTGATTTGGTTGATTTGGAGGTGCTCTTCTTGCTTTTGGTTAACTGGGCTAGCGGTCTGTCAATCTTGTTTATCTTTTCAGAGAACCAGCTCTTGGACTCCTTGATTCTTTGTATTATTTTCTTTGTTTCAATTTCATTAATTTCTGCCGGTTTGTCATTTTTCTTCTTGTCTGCTGGGTTTGAGTTTCACTTGCTGTTACTTTTCAAGTGTGTTGAGTTTTGATGTTAAGTCATTTATTTGTGTTCTTTCTGATTTTTTGATGTAGGCACTTAGAGATATAAACTTCCCTCTAAGAACTGCTGGGCATTGCAATTCTAATATCTCATAAAATAGACTTTAAACTGAAACTAATCAGAAGAGATAAAGAGGGCCATTTCATTCTGATCAAAGGAAGAATAAACCAAGAACATATTACAATCATGAACATATATTACCAAATTCCAGTGCACCCAACGTCATAAAAACTATACTACAGGACTTTAAAACCCAGATTAATGCCAACTCATTGATAGTAGGGGACTTCAATACACCATTGTCACCATGAGATAGGTCAACAGGACAGAGAATTAGCAAAGGGACATCTGAATGAAACAATACCATATATCAAATGGACCTAACAGACATCTACCAAATATTGTACCCAAGCACCAAAGAATATACTTTCTTTTCTGCGCCCCATGGAACCTTCTCCAAAATCGACCATGTACTGGGGCACTAAACAAACCTCAACACATACAAAAAATTAATAATAATAATAATAATTCAATGCATTCTATCAGAACACAATGTGATAAAGCTTAAAATCAACACTGGAAGAAACCCCAGTAACTACTTGAACACATGGAGATTAAACAACACATTGCTGAATGATGAATGGGTCAAAGGAGAAATTAAGAAAGAAATAAAAGTATTCCTGGAACTAAATGAAGAGGACCATACAACACAACAAAACCTCTGGGACACATTGAAAGCAGTCCTTAGAGGGAAGTTTATTGCTCTAAGTGCCTACATTAAAAAAATCGTGCCAGGAGTGGTGGTGCACACCTTTTGTCCCAGCACTCGGGAGGCAGAGGCAGATGGATCGCTGTGAGTTCAAGACCAGCCTGGTCTACATAGTGAGCCCAAGTCTGCTGGGACTACAAGGAGACCCTGACTCAAAAAGACAAAAAAAAAAAATAGGAAACACAATAAATGGCTTAACAAATAAACAAATAAATGGCTTAATATTGAAACTCAAGACGCATGAAAAGCAACAACAAATGAAACCCAAACCCAGCAGACAAGAAGAAATAAGGAAAATCAGAGCAGAAGTTAATGAAATTGAAGCAAAGAAAAAAAACACAACGAAACAACAATTCCAAGAGCCGGTTCTTTGAAAAGACAAACAAATTGACAGACTGCTAGCCCACTTAACCAAAAGAAAGAAAGAGCACTTCCAAATCAACAAAATCAGAGATGAAAGAAGCATCACAACAGACACCAGAAAGATAGAGAACATTATAAGGGAATACTTTAATAAGCGAAATTCTCCAGGGCATAAACAAAATCATGTCTAGTATCAGCACCTGAGATGACCCCAATATCAACAGCATGCGTTACTGGTCAGGAGAAGTGTAGTAGGAGCATATCAGAACAAAGAGAAACATCCAGACAGATAGAGCTCCAGCCTCCCTGTCACCTCAGTTCTCAGTCCAGGGTCCTATCGTCCCTGGAGCCATTTCTTCTCAGGGACTTGAGAGGTTTACTACACCTAGTAACTAAATGTTGCTTCGGTTCCCAGGTGAGCATAGCATGAAGTAAATGAGGGAAGGAGCAACTAGGGTCAGAGTGAAGCACCACCTTCTACTGCTAGGTTCTCCTCTGGATAGCAAGATGCCACCCATTGCTAGAAGAACTGCTACCTTTTATCCAAAAACTAGAACAAAGGGCTTTAATGATGGATGAAGGAACTGAACGAGGTCACCCTGGCATTGCAGTCATATGTACATATGCTTTGTTCTTCTTACTAAGAACGAAGCAGTAGGGATGAAAATGATGCGGTGGGATTGCATGAATTCCAGGCCCTGGCTACATCAGGAGTTCCAGGACTGACTGAGCTGTGAGTCCCTGGCTTAACACCACCTACAGAGAGACAAAGAATGAAATGGCATTTCTTCTTCCTCCGTTGCATTGTTATGGAAAAGATGTTATAAAAATTAACCAATAATGTAGAATTAAATTTATTGTAAATTCTCCAAATTTATTTAGAAATGATCAAAGTTATTTATTCTCAGGAGAATAATTCAATTCAAGGTACAAAATTATTCTATTTATGGAAAGTAAAATACACAAATGTATAAATTAAAAGTTGTATATTCTAATGTTTA
>NW_008359235.1:45877-53644 GCF_000622305.1 Nannospalax galili
TAACAGATCACTGAGAACTGAGAAATATAATTTATACCTTATTATAAAATTTAGATCTAACATATGATAACAAGACATGAAACACTCTCCAAAATACACTATATGAGAAGAGACAGCGTGTCTCATTAAACTGACAAAAAACATGGATAAACGTTCAGTGACCAGCATGAGTTTTTAAAATAATCGTGCTGGGAGTGATGGTGCATGCCTTTTGTCCCAGCACTCGGGAGGCAGAGGCAGGTGGATCGCTGTGAGTTCAAGACCCGCCTGGTCTACATACTTAGTCCAAATGTGCTGGGACTACAAGGAGACCCTGACTAAAAAGGCATTTAAAAAACCCAAATACAATAAATGGCTTAACAAATAAACAAATGAATGGCTTAATATTGCAGCTCGAGACACTTGAAAGGCAACAACAAATGAAATCCAACCCCAGCATTCAAGCAGAAATAACAAAAATCAGAGCAGAAGTTAATGAAATAGAAACAAAGAAAACAATACAAAGAATCAATGAATCGGAGAGCTGGTTCTTTGAAAAGATAAACAAGATTGACAGACCTCAAGCCCAGTTAACCCAAAGAAAGAAAGAGTACCTCAAAATCACCAAATTAGAGATGAAAGGGGAAACATTGCAACAGACGTCAAAAAGATCCAGAGCATTATAAGGGAATACTTTAAAAACCTATATGCTACTAAATTTGAAAACCTAAAAAAAAAAATGGATGCGTGTTTAAAAGCAAGGGAACCACCAAAAATTAAGCAAGAAGACATCAACAGCATAAACAGACCCATAACACATAAGGAAATTGAAAAAGAAATACAAAATCTCCTGACTAAAAAAAGCCCAGCACAAGATGGATTCACAGCAGAATTCTATCAGGCATTTAAAGAATATCTACATCCAATACTACTTAATTTATTCAATAAAATAGAAATGGAGGGAGAACTTCCAAATTCCTTCTATGGAGCCAGCATCACTCTAATATCAAATCCAGGTAAAGATACAACCAAAAAACAAAACTATAGACCCATATACTTAATGAACATAGATGCAAAAATACTCAACAAAATACTAGCAAACCACATAGAGTTGTACATTACAAAGATCATTCACCATGATCATGTAGGTTTATTCCAGAGGTGCAGGGATGGTTCAATATACGCAAGTCAATAAACATCATTAATCATACAAGTGGGCTCAAAGACAAGAACCACATGGTCATCTCAATAGATGAAGAGAAAGCCTTTGACAAAATTCAACATGCTTTTATGTTCAAAGACCTAGAGAGTTGGACTGGAGGAACATACCTCAACATAATTAAAGTCATATATAACAAAACCACAGCCAACACCATTCTAAATGGAGAAAAAGTGGAAGCATTCCCGTTAAAATCAGGAACAAGACAAGGATGTCTACTATCTCCACTCCTCTTTAACATAGTGCCTCAAACTCTTGCAAGAGCAATAAGACAAGAGAAAGAAATTAAAGGAGTAATAATTGGAAAGGAGAGATCAAATTATCCCTTTTTCAGATGATATGATATTATAAATAAGAGATGCCAAAAATTCCACCAGGAAACTCCTAGAAATTATTACCATGTTCAGTAAAGTGGCAGGTTACAAAATTAATCTACGAAAGTCTGTAGCCTTTCTACATGTCAATAACAAGCAATCAGAGAATGAGTAAATGGAAACATTCCCCTTCACAATAGCTTCAAAAAAATAATAAAATATCTCAGAATAAACCTGACCAAAGACATTAAAGAGCTCTACAATGAAAATTTTAAATATTTAAAGAAAGAGATTGAGGAAGACATCAGAAGATGGAAGGACCGCCCGTGCTCATGGATTGGAAGAATTAATATTGTGAAAATGACCACCCTACCAAAAGCCATATATAGATTCAAGGCGATGCAAATCAAAATCAGCAGGACATTTTTCACAGAGTTGGTGAAACCTTCTTAAGATTCATATGGAAGCACAAAAGAACTCGGATAGCCAAAGCAACCCTGAGCACTAAGAACAATACTGGGGCATTACTATACCAGATATTAAACTGTATTACAAAGCTATATTCCTAAAAATAGCATGGTACTGGCACAAAAATAGATGCAGAGATCAATGGAACAAAGTTGAAGACCCAAATATGAGTAAATCCAATTTCAGCCACCTGATATTTGACAAAGGGGCCAAGAACATTCACTGGAGGAAAGACATCATGTTCAGCAAATGATCCTCACAAAACTGGATCTCCACCTGTAGAAGAATGAAACTAAACCCCTATCTTTCGTCTTGCACAAATGTCAACTCCAAATGGATCAAAGACCTCAATGTGAAGCCTGAAACTCTGAAGCTGTTAGAAGAAAACATTGGCAATAACCTACAAGATATAGGTGTAGGAAAGGATATTCTATACCGGACATCAATTGCTCAGGAAACGAGGTCAAAAATCAACAAATGGGGCCTATTTAAACTAAAAGGCTTCTATATGTCAAAAGAAGCAACCAAGGAAATGAAGAGAAAACCCACAGAATGGGACAAAATCTTCAGCAGTGACACATCTGAGAGAGGTTTAGCATACAGAATATATAACAAAGTCAAAAACAGAGAATCAAGAAAGGAAGTAACTGAAGTAAAAGATGGGCTAAGGAGTTGAACAGAGAGTTCTCCAAAGAAGGAATAAACACAGTTAGGAAGTGTCTTAAAAGGTGTCCAACATCATTAATAATTAGGGAAATGCAAATTAAAACCACTTTAAGATTTCATCTTACCCCAATCAGGCTGGCTAAGATCAAGAGAACAAATGATACCAAATGTTGGAGATGATATTGGGAAAGGGGAATGCTCATCCACTTCTGGTGTGATTGCAAGCTTGTTCAATCTCTATGGAAATCCGTGTGAAGAACTCTGTAAAAACTACAAATGAACCTACCATTTAACCCAGCCATACCACTCCTTGGCATATACCCAAAGAACTCATCCTATTGCAGAGACAGTTGTACATCCATGTTTGTTGCTGCCCTTTTCACAATAGCTAAGAGATGGTGGAAGCAAGCTAAGTGTCCTTCAACTGATGAGTGGATAGTGAAAATATGGTTCATTTATATGTTGGAGTTTTATGCAGCAGTAAAGAAAGATGAAATCATGAAATTTTCAGGTAAATGGATGGAACTAGAAACTGTTATACTAAGTGAAGTAACACAGACTCAGGGATAAAAACCAAAAAACTATATATGTTCTCCTTCATGTGTGGATCCTAGGGCCAAATCCTTATAAGCGAGTATGTATACAGACATAACTACAGGAACCAGGAGAATGAAAAGGAACCAGGGAGGAAAAGTAAAAGAAAGAATCTGAAAGAGAAGAACAGTAGGAAACAGGAGTTATAAGGGAGATATGGATAAAAATGGGATTATTTTAAGGGGAAGGTGAGGGAGGGTTATACAGGAACCTTGGGGATAAAGGGAAAGAAGGTGCTCAAGAGAGGTGGGACCGTAGGAAAAGGGTATTATTAAGGGAGAAGTGGGAAAAATGGGGGCACCTTAAATGGGAAACCATGGTGGAAGGGTTAGACGATGCAAGAGATTAAATAATGAGTAGCTAGTTTTAAAATAACTAGAGGTAATCATATTAATCGAACAACCTACTGACAAATTATACCTACAACTAGATCAAGGAATATAATACATGTCTAATCAAGGTTTATCTGAGAACTTTTGGTACTTTGAGGCCTATACTAATTTGGTCAGAGGGGCATAAAGGACAGTTTTTTCTCCTTGCCCTCCTAGGTGGACTAAGTTCCAGGGAACTATGAGCATCTCTCAAAATGTCCTGTAACTGTGGTGTGTCACCTGTTCTCTCAGTGAAGGAGGCCATGGAGATCCCACCAAATGGACCTGAACCAGTGTCCAGTCTACAAAGAAGAGGATCAACACAGAGGAAACATTTCTTCCATGCTTCCAAGTGAAGCCAGCCACAGTTCAGTAGGATCTTTGACTTATCTTCACATAGATATAACTAGTGAAAAAAAAAAGAAAAAGAAAAAGTAAAAAGGAGCTAGGGGCTCCTATGACCCCTGAGGAACAGATTCTCAAATGACCTTAAGAGTAAAAATAAATTGGTTTATCTGGACAAACTGTATGGTCTTAAATACCCTAAAGGAAAGTATAACCAAAAATTAAAGGGATCAATATCACTCTTTAAGAGTCCATGTGTATAGGTAAAAGCTACATAACAAGAAACAATGCCAGATGGGAAATATCTTCCTTTGAGTTTTTGGCCAGGGTGACCCAAGAGACTCCCAGACAGTAACCCAGCATAGAACTGTGAAAATGAACAGCAGATCCCAGTCTTACCTAAAGGAATATTGGCAACTGATTGCTGCTAGGTGAGGAAGGTTGACCTTCCTAAAACAAGGAACTCTAGATAGCCTGACTAGATTCAGCAGATGGACAAGCACTGGAGAACAGCTAGGGGGTCCGACAGCACAGTGGACAGTAACAGGGATGACAGAATATATGGGCTCCAATGGGGGCTTGGGGAGGGAGATTATGGGAGGGTGCCATTTGGGATGAATAAGATTTTTTGGGATGTTCTGTATGAAATACACACAAAAAAGTCAACAAGTTAAAAAAAATGAGTTATATTTGAGGAAGAAGCATAAAAATTTGCTTCATGTTAATTAGTAGAGGTGAAACACATTATCATTGAAATCTTACCCAATGACTTTATGTCCATGCTCAGGTACCAAGTATCTCAGAAAGTAACCAACTGTGATTAGACACATGTGCAAACATCTAAGTGATATTTCATTTATATTAGAGATGCCTGTGCAAACATCTAAGTGTTAGTAGCATTAAAAATGAGTTTTTATGTATGAAACAGTATATTCTAAAATGAAATGGATCTTTTTTGAAGGCTAAAACCTCATTCAATTTTATGTCTTATAGGTTTTATACTGAGTTCAATATAGTATAACTGTATTTATTCAACTGTGAACCCAAAAATTCACCTCCAATTTTGAAAGAGATGCTTCTTTGCTCTGGAAATTGTTATTCAATATGTTAATGCTATAATTAAAAACTTCTAACAATGTGTTTATTAAATAAATAATTTTTAAAAATAAAATTTAAATTCACAATATTGTACCAAAAGCTAATTTTGGGGGGAAGGATTTTTAATAACCTTTACCAACTAAGACTATTTGGCAGAGTAATTAAGACCACACCCCACAGTGTCTATACCCCTTAGTATGGGTCATTATGATCTTGTAGCCTACAATGATTGAAAAAAAAATGAAAAAGGAAAAAAAATCCACAATACTCAGCTATAATATTACTTGATACCACTTTGAAAGTTATAAAATCGAGACATTGCTGATATCTCAGCAAGCATGTCTGTAATAGTAATAATTTGTATGAACTAATTATCCTGAACTTATTGAGCATATTCTACATGTTCTCACAATGTGAAGGTTCTTTGACAGGGAAATTTGCACAGAGTAGTGAGTCAATACTATACTGATAGACAAACCCTAAGATTCCCATAATCACTGTGAGAATTCAGGTCTTAACATCCATGTTTGTAATTCTTTTTTTGGCTCATCTACATTGATTTTAAAATCAATTTCCTTGTTAGAACTAAGTTTGTAGATGTGAGGGCACAGAAAAGAAGGGCACAGATGTAGCTCAGAAGGAGGAACATAGGTGGCTTTGGTTTTCTCAATGTCTACAACATTTTTCATATTATGATGACTTTTCTCCTATCTTCTTGCTGATCAATTTAGGGCAAAGGGCACACCACACATGCACATACTGAATGTGTGGGGGGCAATGAGTGTGTATACTGAACTTTTTAAGCTATGAGTGTAACAAAATTCTTGTTTCTAATATTTCTTAGATAGAAAACACATGTGTTATTTATTTTTTTTTAAATAAAAGATATCATACAGAGTTAAAAATGCAATACATGCACTAAGGGAAGGTATTTGCCACAAATTAACCAAAGATTAATATGGGAAATTTGTAAAAAAAAAAAAAGAAAGAAAATAGAAAATCCTACTGTTAAAATCACTACAAAACAGGTCATGGTCAATTATCAGACTTTGGATTCTCCCGAGATAAAGATGAGTTGGCCCTTAGGGCTTGTGATGACACTTCTTCATTTTTAAATCAAAGAGGGGGAGATGTTGGGGACCCCTGCTGTCTAAAGTATCAGTCTCTCCATGTCCAGATAGCCGCAGGCCAGCTTGGCGTTCTTATGCAGAGACTCCTTTTCTCAGCGGGGCACCTTCCTGCTCTCTTCCTGACTCACCTTTTGAAGGGCCTGTCACAGACACATGTCCTTCAGCATGAAACTGCCAGGTTTTCCTGTGTGATAATCAGGCATTGTCTGACAGCCTGGCAGAAGCCCACCACCACATGTAAATGAGGCATCCTACAAAGCACCTATCAATTAAGGCTTTTGCTACTACCCCCCACAGTATAAATATCCTGGTTTCCCCTTAATAAATCAGAGTTGCATCAGAAGCTGTGTCTGAAGCTGTATCATTGAATCCTGCATCTCCCCGGAGGGGGCTGTCTCTTCCTAAACAACGACTCAGGAAGACCCTGCTTTCACCGTTCCCAAACCTGCCCTCGTGACCCGGCCTGCAGATCTCGAACCTAGAGGGAGTGCACGGTAGTTTGGAACAGAACTCGCCTGGAAGCGCAGTGACCAGTAGAGTCGCCAGCGTCCAGTAGCCGTGGAGACCCTCAGCAATGCGGCGGGCCAGACCGCCCCAGCGGCGTCCCAGAGACAGGCGCCAGCCAGCAGCTGGGGCTCCGCGAAAGCCGCGCACCCATAATTAGTAATCAGAGAAGTACAAAAACCTGTTAAATTTCATTCCATAATCATCCAGTTAAGAAAACTCAGAAAGTGAGATAGCTTTGCACTTTAGTAAGAATGCAAAAAGAAGAGCTTTGAGCCCTGCTGGTGGGGACTGAATTGACAGAACTCTGCTGAAGAACAATTTGGTGGTCTATACAAAGTCAATACATGGATGTCCTTAAACTCTGTGCTTTGTCTCCTCAGCATAGCCCTCGAGGAAATTCCACAGGTGCACATGAGGGCATGTGAAAGAACGCATTGTGGAACAATTTGCAGTAGCAAAAAAAAAAAAAAAAAAAAAAACCCATAGTTGTCACTCATTCTGCCATAAAACAGCAATAACAGGAGTCGTTGATAGTCATGACAAAATACCACACAGGGAATGAAATATATATCCAAATAATTAACACAAGGTACAGAAAGACATCATAATTACATTTTTAGAAAGTTTAAAACAAGAATTATCATGTATTATTTCTTGATATCGGCAGGTTTCATAGTATAAAACATTAATGGAAGTCATAAACAATTTAGGTAGATTTTCTGGGGGATGAAATAATATTGAAGAAGTCCAAACAATTTTATATATAATTACTTTTTAAATGTATGACACATATAGTGGAAGGTAAGAGTTGAAATATATGAGTAATTGCAATATTAGATTTAAATAAAAAATGCTAAAATGTGTCAAAGTCAGAAGGAATGTCAGTTTAAGTTTTAAACATAGCACTTGCTGTTAAAATTTAGAGCCTGCCATCAAGTTCTATAAATAAGATAATAGAATGTAGGAATTATACTTAATCCTCTAATTACTCTCAGCTTTAATCAAGCCTTTATTAACATAATGTGTCTAGCTTGGGGTCTTAAAAACCTGAGAAGGGATTTAGGGAAGAGTAATCA
>NW_008359235.1:53685-53915 GCF_000622305.1 Nannospalax galili
TAAGGTACAGAAAGACATCAGAATTACATCTTTAGAAAGTTTAAAACAAGAAATATCATGTATTATTTCTTGCTATTGACACATTTCATAGTATAAAACATTAATGGAAGTCATAAACAATTTAGGTAGATTTCTGGGAGATGAAATAATATTGATTAAGTCCAAACAATTTTATATATAATTACTTTTTAAATGTACAACAAATATAGTGGAAGGTAAGGGTTGAAATC
>NW_008359235.1:54082-55355 GCF_000622305.1 Nannospalax galili
CTCTCAGCTTTAATCAAGCCTTTATTAACATAATGTGTCTAGCTTGGGGTCTTAAAAACCTGAGAAGGGATTTAGGGAAGAGTAATCAAAACAATGAAAAATAAGTAGATGATGTCAGGAAAGGGGGAAGCTGGGGTGATGGAGACCAAAGAAAGCAAACAGTAAGCAGTGGGAAGGACTGACTCAAGGTTGGCTGTTTGTATCCCAATGTCTGTGATGCACTTAGGGCCCAGCTGACTCCAGCTGCTTCAGTATCTATTTACAAATCACTCCCAAATATAGGACATTAAAACAATGATGATCATGGGTCTGTAATTTCGTCAAGACTTAACTGGGGACAGCTCTTTGCTGTTCCATGTGACATCGCTTGCAGCATGTCACCTGAAACAGAGATCCAAGTGCAGAGTGGCTCAACAAAGTTTGATGCTATCTTCTGGAGCTATGCCATGATGTGCTGGTCAGAGTCTAGTGGCTCACTAGAGATCGATGCTATCATCTGTGTACCATGATCTCCAGTCAGTTCCTCTCCTCATGGGCCTCCTCATGGGCTTCACAGATTGCTTCACAGTATGTTTGCAAGAGTAAGCATCCAATGGGAGAAGTGTATGACACTTTCACATGCCACCAAAGAAGTCATAATATCCAGTATTAGTCAAGGTTCTCAAGGGGAAGAGAGCTGATAGAATGAGTCTATATTATAAAAGGTGGTTATCAGATTGGCCTCCACAATGAGAGCTAGATAGTCCCATAAAGTCCGTATACACACTGCAGAGACTGAACCAGCACCTGCTCAATCCATAAGGCTGGATGCCTCAACAGTCACATTCTGATGCTGAACAGTTGGGGGATTCCTGGAGAGCTGCTCATCTTTAATCCATATTGGAAGACAGAAGAAGCTGGTTCTGTCACCAAGCAAAGGTGAGCAGGCAAAGCAGCTACTTTTCCTTGGAACCTCTTCCTACCTGGGCTGTCACCAGAAGGTGTGACCCACTCTTGGGCGAGGGGCTTCTCCCCTCTCTTAATCCTTCCTAGAAACCCTCACATACCACCAGAGGTGTGCAGCTAATTGATTCCAGATCCAATCAAGATTAACCATCAGGGTATCACTTTCACGTATTGATTGAATCAGTCACAAAGACGCACCAGGATCAATGGGGAGGGTCACACATGCCACCCCTTGATCAGGTCATGACATAGTTACAGAAGACTGTTGAGTCAGAAGATACTGTTTCTCTCTCTCTCTCTCTCTCTCTCTCTCTCTCTCTCTCTCTCT
>NW_008359235.1:55379-57721 GCF_000622305.1 Nannospalax galili
AATACATTTAGCCACATCATTGTTCCTGCTCAAATCTCTTCCAGGGTCCATCCATCATTCTCCCTGCTCCTAAGATAGAGACATCACATCATTCTTCTGTTTAACAATCAGGGAGTTCATAATCTGCTTTCACCCTATTGTAAGACTGCATAGAGTAAAAATGGTCCAGAATAATTCTTTGAGGGACCTTAAACATTTGCTCCTGTGCCTATTTTTAGAAAAGGCTCACACAAAACCTTGATGCCTCAGATGCTTTTCTTCTTGAGCCCATCTGAGGTAAGGTGACAGCACATTCAAGTTTAATGTAGCCCAGGATCAAGACATTTCCAGGTGCATTAGAAGCCAGGAGAATGTGGAATAATTCACACAGAAATATTTCTTAAACCCACTGGACAGATTGAAACATATATATCAAGTCAGATTTTAAAGTACTTTATAATCCAAGGAAATAGAAGTCATGGAGAGTTTTCTTTAAAGTTCTTTATTTGACCTAGAGTATTGCAACACAATAGTTAAAAGAGGTCATGTTTATCAATTCAAAGACCTATTTTCTGTTACATCATTATATTTCTATTCATATTTTATCCAATATATAAATATATAATCATCTTTATATTTTACCAACCTGGAAAATAAACTGCCATTTCACACCAGAATACACTTTATTATTTCTTTCTTTGGGGGCCTGTGAAGCATGCTACTTGAATAGCTACCAGTTAAAACTGGGACCCATTTGATTAAGGCAGGTCTTGGACAACATCTCTATTAAGTTGAAGTATATTATATCACTGATAGTCAACCAGTCTAAACCAACAACAACAAAATGGAAATCTCATGAGAAGCATCATGGTACACTCTGGAGATCAAGGCAGGAATGGTCAAGGCCTACCTGGACTACACGGTAAGTGCAGGCCATCCTGCGCTACGATATCCTGTCCCAAAAATAAAAAGAAAAATTTAAAAAAGAGGGCTCTATTGAAAATGTTTCAATATACACATGTTCAGTTAGACAACTGGTGCATGTCTGTGGTCCTAGCCACTTTGGAGGGTAAGTTGAGATAGCACAAACCACTGAAGGAGATTAATGATAACCTGAGCAACACAGCAAGACCTTGTCTCTTAAAGTCACTATAAGATGAACTCTAGTGGAAGAATCAAGCTGTTTTCCCTTTGGTGTGAGGAATGTTAAAGCCCGATAAGCGCCGACTCTAAAATGCATCAACCAGTTGAGCTGAGAACCTTTACTTGAAATGCTCCAATTTGAATGAAATCAACCTAGAAAAAAGAAAGTCACATTGAGCTTAAAATGCACAATATACTGTCACAATATACTATTCTGAACTTCCCTTTCAAGTGTGGTAAGTAGCTACAGCACTGCCCTCTGGAAATAGGAAGTAACTTTGTAGCTAGCTACCCAATTCCATGCCTGTGTTCTCTCCAATCACAATGTGCACTCGGAAACCCAGGAGGGCAAATTCAAACCTCTTTTTTCACATGCTGTGGTTGAGCCCACAGTCACTATCACATCACATTGAATCTGTACAGTTCATATTTCTTCGAACTCCTTAAAAACTATATATAGTTTTCTACATATTATTAAGTAGTACATTCGGCTGTGTTCTAAGTGTGTTTCCTGGAGTATAATAACATGAAAGGCTCTTGGGTCGATG
Source organism: Nannospalax galili (assembly GCF_000622305.1). NCBI lineage: Eukaryota > Metazoa > Chordata > Mammalia > Rodentia > Spalacidae > Nannospalax > Nannospalax galili. The sequence goes on from NW_008359235.1 coordinate 57,050, forward strand.
CTGTATTAAACAAGTTTACTTATTTGTCATCAGAATTTCTACATTAAATATTCATTATGTATGTGCTCTAGTGGAAGAATCAAGCTGTTTTCCCTTTGGTGTGAGGAATGTTAAAGCCCGATAAGCGCCGACTCTAAAATGCATCAACCAGTTGAGCTGAAAAGCATCCACTGGAGAAGCAAAACACCCTTACATGGTCTACTTTTAGCAGCTGTGCAAGTTGGTCAACAAAATATAAATAAGATAATCTTGAAGAATAGGTTTGTGGAATTTTAATAGGCTAAATTTAGCTGAAAGAGCTAGAGATTTTTGTTTCCTAAATGTGAAGTGAACAAACTTTGGTTTTCCTGAGACATCAAAAGAAATGAAAGAATACCAAAGCTGTATTTGACAGCTACTTAATACTATATTATTCATAAAATAGGCATCAATAGAAAAAATTACCAAAATGATTGAAAAATATGATTAGTATAACAAAACAATAAGACTACAGCTCTTTAGAAGTAACTGGCAATTTCATCTACTACCAAAAAATACCATATGATCAGAAGATGAAAATGAATGAGATCTATAATTTCTACAATTTTAAAACATATCAACCCCACTTGATAATCTCTTGGAAGAAACATAGGATTCAAATAAAGTTTTGGAGGAAGTACAAGGTTTACCAAA
>NW_008359235.1:65074-65299 GCF_000622305.1 Nannospalax galili
CGCGGAGAGCTGCGCTATAGACTTACCCCAAGAGGCCTGAGGATAGTAGTGCAGTTTAGGAGCTTGTGTTGCTTTTAATCAACAGTGTAGCTACTTTAAAACAAAAACGTACACTTTTAGCATGAAGTTATATTAAATTTTACCAAATACCTTTCCTGTATCTATCAAGAAAACCATATCACTTTTGTCCTTCATTCTTCTGATGTGGGTAGCACATGAATTCAT
>NW_008359235.1:65472-68211 GCF_000622305.1 Nannospalax galili
TCCTTGTGGAATGTATTTGAAAGAACTCCTTCCTGTTCTGTTTTATAAACTGATGAAAATTTGAATGAATTAAATTTTAAATCCCTGGTAAAACTAAGCAGTAAAAGTACTTGGCCCTGGATTTTTAATGGGAGGCTTTTTGCTATTGCTGAAATACTACTACTTGGGGTTAGTGATATAGCTCAGTTTGTACAGGGCTTGTCTAGTATGCATGAGGTCCTGGGTCTTATTCCTGGCATCCCACAAACTAGACATGGTGGCATGGTGGTATCCCAGCATTTGGGAGGTGGAGGCAAGAGGATCGTGTTCAAGGTCATCCTTACCTATGCAGCAAGTTCTAGTTCAAAGCCAGCTTGGAATACAATGGCACCTTGTATCATGGCAGAAAACCCACTACTACTTGGTATTGGCCTGTTAACATGCTTTATTCCATTGTGATTCAGTGCTGGTAAAATGTATATACTCAAGAACTCAGCTATTTCTTCTATGTTGTTAAATTTATTGCTATAGGTGTTGGAGAGGTGGCTCAGGGGTTAAGAGCACTGACTGCTCTTGCAGAGCACCCACATGGTGGCTACAAACCATCCTTATCTCCAATTCCAGGGGAATCTGAAGCCCTCTTCTGACCTCCGTGGCATTGCATGACACGGGTGCACTCACATACATGCAGGCAATACACTCGTACACATAAAATAAAAAATAATAAATAAAATATGGAGAGATGGCTCAGCAGTTTGATATATATTCACAATAATGACCTGTGTTTCTGTTGTATCTGTTGTAATGTTTTCTTCTTACTCTGATTTTATTACCACCTTCCCTCTCCTTTTTCAGTTAGTCAAGTTAAGTATTTGTCTATTTTTCTTATCTTTTAAAATAACCAGTTCTTTGTCTTACTGATCTAGTTTTTGTGTGTGTGTATTTGGTTGGTTGGGTGGTTGGTTGGTTGGTTGATTGGTTAGTTGGTTGGTTGTTGGTGAGTTGGTTGGGTGGTTGATTAGTTGGTTGGTTGGTGGTTGTTTGTTTGTTTGTTTGTTTGGTTGGTTGGTTGGTTGGTTGGTTGGTTAGTTAGTTGGTTGGTTGGTTGGTTGGTTAGTTGGTTGGTTGGTTGTTGGTTGGTTGGTTGGTTGGTTGGTTGGTTGGCTGGTTTTCTATCTCCATTTCCTTTGCCTCTGCTCTGGTCTTTATTATTGGTTTCCTTTTCCCAATTTAGAGTTTAGTTGCTCTTGTTTCTCTAGTTCATTGAGATGCAGTAATAGGTCATTTATTAGTTATCCCTACATGGTTATTGCCAAAATACCTGACAGAAACAACAGAAAGAAAGCCATCAGAGATAAACAAAAGTTTATTTAGTAAAGCAAAGGATAACGCTCCAGAGAGAGATTGGGATGGGTAACTCAAATAGGGAAGGGTAGAAGCTGATTGGCTTCTCTACTCTGAACTTTCAAGAAGTTTATATAACTATTTACTAGGTGAATGGTGTGCTGGTTAGTTTTTATTGTCAACTTGACACAATCTAGTGTCACCTGAGAAAAGAGAATCTCAACTGAGGAATTTCCTAGATCAGATTGGCCTGAGATAATTTCTGTGACACACTGTCTTAATTGATGATTGCTGTGGGGGTGCTCAACCTCACTGTAGGCAGCACTTTCCCTAGGCAGGTGAGTTTGGGCTGAATATGAGCCTGTGAATGAGGAAGAAAGCTGACCACTAAGCAATATTCCCCCATGGTTTCACCTTTACTTCCTGCACTGACTTCTCTCAGTGATGGATCATGACCTGGAAGTGTGAGGCAAAACACACTTTCCTCCTCTAAGTTCACTGGGATAAGGTGATTCATTTTCCTCTCAAATCATGGCGAAGCCCAAGGGAATATAGGGGGCTCAAAATCATAATATAAATGATATTTGAAGGTGCTTTGGTTCCTTAACATATGATATAACAGGAAAATTCTAAGTGTACCTTCAAGAATGCTGAACCACAAAGGGACATTCTAACCACCAGGAAACACAGCAATCAAGACTTAGAAGTTTTCCTCATTTCTCTTGTATCTAGTGCCTAACCAGGAGACACACCTATCAAGATAAAGCTTCAGTCTTCCTTGATCACCTCATATATAATTCCTTGCCTTTTAAGTCTCACAACTTCAAGAGTCTACATAGTCTTAAGTTTCCTGACATTGTTCAAAGTACTCTGAAATTCAAAGAAACCCTTAGCTGCCAATTCCTGTAAAAATCAAAAACAAGTTACAACTAATCTGGTCAGAGGGACTTATAGGACATTTTTGCTCCTTGCCCTCCAAGGTTGACTAAGATCCAGAGGACTATGGAGCTTCTCTCAAAATGTCCTGTAACTGTGGTGAGTCACCTGTCCTCTTGTTCAGGGAGGCCCTGGAGACCCCACCAGATGGACTTGAACCAGTGTCCAGTCTACAAAGAGGAAGGTCAACACAGAGGAAACATTTTCTCCATGCTCCCAAATGAAACCAGCCATGGTCAAGCAGGACTTTTGACTGATTTTCACATAGAAAGAACTGGTAAAAGAAAGGAGCCAGGGCCTCCTCCCAAGTCCATGTGACCCCTGAGGAACAGATCCTCAAATGACCTTAAGAGTAAAAATAAATTGGTTTATTTTGGCCAAGTGAAAGGTCTTAAACACCCAAAAGGAAAATATAACCAAAGATTAAAGTGATCAGTATATTTCTTTTTTCAAAAAAATATTTTATTTATTATTTTTATA
>NW_008359235.1:68543-70797 GCF_000622305.1 Nannospalax galili
ATGATGGCTAAATATTTTTCTCTCCCTACCTATCGAGAAGCCTTTGCAAGGGAACTGACACTGATTCTATCCACTGAAACAGCTATCAAAGTCCCTGAAAACAAATCCTTAGTCCATCACTCTTGAGACCAGCTTTGTCAGATAAAAGAAAAATGAGGAACACAATAGAGGGATGCTTTTGGAAGCTGTCATCAAGAAATTCCAGTGGACTCTAATATGAACATTTGAAATTTGCCATGTTTTGACTTTTTCTAATTCCCTGTCTAGAGCTTGTAATGCTAACTACTCTTGCCTTTACTTCTCCTTCACATCTCCTAGGCACCAGTCAAGGATTTTCTTTTCTCCCTACAGTTAAGAGTTATACAATTTGAAAGTCTTTAGATAAACCCACTGAAGAGGTACCCCAATTGCCTCACCCTGCAACCCTGTTCAGCATAGAAGAAGCCAGAGTGGTCTATGTCTCAATTACCTATCGGCAATTTGTGTAACCTCTTCAGAGAATGGTGAGATAAGAATAGGACACAGGAATTAACCAGGCAGTTAGGGTAAAAAGACCCTGAAGAAATGTAGCCAGTTTCCTGGGTAAAAGTCAAAATATCCTTGGGTGTCTTAGCAACATACTTTGTTCCAAAGGCCAAAACTGTCAAAAGTATTTGGGAGCTCTTATCTAATCTCTAAAAGATTTTAGGGTTACCTCTTCAGAGGGGGAATGTTAGAGTAGCAAAAAAACCCATAAGTTTAACTGGTCAAGACTATAAAAGTTATCAGAAAAAAAAGTGATGTGGCAATATTGGAGGAGTTTCCAATCTCACTGGTCGATCACCTGGTGATAGAACCACCCCTAGGAAGGCAGGTTCACCTTAAGTTATGCTAAACAAATGGACAGAATACCTGGTGCATTAATGAGGTAGTGAATTTTTCCTGCCTAAAATCCCACCTTGTAATGCAGAACTCCACAGAACTTCTGACCAGCCAGTCATGTAGTTCCCTGTAAGTCTGACTGCTTTCTGCCATTTGGGTCCACTCTTCAATTCTTTTATGAATGAGACTAAAAACCCTCTAGGGGATGTTCCCCCATCCCTTGTTTCAGTACAGGCCAAAACTATGGACATATGGTATCTTACTTTAAGAGACAAAATGACCTACAGTAATGTGAAGATGCTTTGCAGAAAATGATAGACTGACACACATCCTTTGAAATATTCTGGAAAAAAATCATTTTATACCCTTTGTGTATTCAGAATGTAGCATTATCAGAAACCCTCATAAACAAAATAAAATAAAAACAAGTTACATAATTCCAACATGCAGTAGCTCAGAGTAAATGTTTGCATTTCAAAAAGGGGGAATAGATATAGAATGTAAGGATGAAATAAAAACAGGACTGACACTGAGCAGAGAAAACAGGAAATCTCCAACTCCATGCCCAGTATTCACAGCACATAGTGTCATCATGTGAGATCAAAAGGGCATGGGCAGCCATGACCCTTTCGCCTTGCTGCTTGCAACCTGCCTGACCTCTTTCATAAACTGCCTCCAGTTGGTGCTGTAACATTCTTTGATAGATGTTTCACATTACAGATATCTCCAGTCTCAGAGTCTGTATTTTACCTTAGTTTTCACCCTCACAGCTTCAAGGACTGCCCATTCACTGGCTGCCTATATGGATAATGAGCCTGACAAATATTGCCTGACCCCCCGGATTTTCCTTTGAAATCTTGGTGGAAGCCTCTAATAGCCTGTATAACTCTTGTGTTCTTCATGTCTGAAGAAGAATCAGCACCACATGGTTGCTAAAATCTGATGCCAATTTAAGCAGTATCATGACCCTTTTCAACCATGGTTACAGCAGCCTCTTACTTAGCACCTGGATAGATGAACCTGGGAAACTGCTTTCCTAGGTGTCACTGTCTGGGCAGGCTGCCCTGGCAGCCCTCTAATCTCAAGGGAAAGTTTTTAAAGCTACTTTACAACGTTATGCCCTGGAACCTACATAGCTGAGTTGTGGTCAATGCCTAGAGTATCTCCATGGCAACTTTCCTGTTGCCACAATTCAAAGTATTTGACTTTTTAGTGACTGTATTAGTTACTTTTCTTGTTGCTGTGACAAAATAACTTACAACAGCAACTTAAAGATTTGAAAAGATAGTCCTTCATGGTGGGGATGGCATGGCAACAGGGTCATGGGCAGCTGGTCACATTACATCCATAATCAGGAAGCTGGTACCTAGCTTGCTTTCCCCTTTGTCTCTTT
>NW_008359235.1:71389-76923 GCF_000622305.1 Nannospalax galili
AACAGTTTTTTTTTCCATCAAAAGCAACCTCCTTACACCAATAGATCTTTGTAGTTCTGCAAATGTGAAGCAGTCAACACTTCATTAAATTCAGAAACAATGTACACTTAAAACATCTGTATTACACAGTGACCCAAACTTCCCATACCTATATTGAGTTTACCAGTTTTCAACGAAGCAACAAGCACTTGAGTTATTCCCATAGCTTCTTTCAGTCAACAGATGGTGATTCTAGTTCTGTTATCCTATATCATATAATTCCAAGAAAGAACAGCAACAGTCTAGCCAAACCAGCCAACTGGAAAGGACACTATCTCCTGTTCTTTTTACCAGCTTTCCAGAGAGCAAGTGCTTGGGCTTCAGGTCAAACGCATGTCTATCTGCCTCCCCTTTCCTCCCCAAGCAATTCGTCCTCTTCTGAGCATTCTTCATCATTGTCTTGGCTTTCTTTACCACCTTGACATCTCGAAGACCAGAAATGTCACATGTAGTTCAAGAACACCTCCGACTCCAGGGTATAGAAAAGGGTGCAACAGATTCTTCCTGCTTTCTTTTCCAAGTGATACTCAGAGATCTTCTTGCCTGGACTGCATAGTGGGCACTGTCTTTATCATTCACCTCAACATTAAGATTATTCATCCCATTCTCCAAATCTGCCGCTGAACCTTCTTAGCTATTTGGGGCATGCTGGGTCCCTGGATATTCTTTTCTTTGGACTGCCGAATTTTCAACTTCTTTCTCTCTCTCTCTCTCTCTCTCTCTCTCTCTCTCTCCCAATTGGCTTTGCCAGCTGTCAGATTTCCACCATCTCCTCCCCTTCACTTTCAGAGTCACTATCTTACTCCCCAATGGCTGTTCTCAGCTCTTTTTCCTTTTCTAACGCTTCCAATCTCTTCATGTTAGCAGGACCAATATAATCCGTGACATCATGGCCTTCCCAGATCACTGGTATCTTATATTTCTCAGATGAAGTCATTAAATCCAAATATTTCTGAAGATCCAAAATGTAATCATCTCCCATTTCCAGTTCAAGATCTTGTTCTCTTTCCTTTTTGGATTCCTCAATTTCCATTCTCTTCCTGCCAGGATGAAAGGGGGCCTATCCTTACCGTCTGTTGTTTGGTACAGCTAGACACAAACTTTTCAGAACATCATTCACTTTATTGCCTTTCATTTATTGCCTTTCATTTTTGTTTCCACTCAATGAGCCAAAAGCCTATCACAAGCCTCTGTTTTAACTTGAATAACGCCTTCCTCAGTCAGGGTGCTGGTCTCAATTACAAGGAATCCTTCAGTCTGTAAGTCTGTGAATATTTTCTGGTCATCTTCAGGAAGTTCAGCTATTTTCTTCACATCACATTTGTCACAATGATAAGAGGCTTATTGATAGAGATGTCTGATACTCTGGAAGAGTTCTAAGTATTCTTTTAACCCATGTCCACATTGCTCAGACAGATCCATCACATACAGAGCCACAGCATGAAGGTGGGCCAGGGCTGTGATAGCCTGCATTTTCCAAAGGTGTTCAGATCCTCCAAAGGATCGTCCAAAATCCCCAGGGCATCTACAACCTGCCAGTGCAGATACTTACAGTCCATGTGTCCAAAGAGCAGACTTCGGTGGTAAATGCACGGGGCTAACATCCACATCTGCTCTTGTCGCCTTACTGATGAAGCAGGGCTTCCCAATACTCCAAACTCTGCGGCTATCTCTTGTTAATGGTGCACATTCGCCCAGGGCAGCACACTTCAGCTGCTTACAGTGGTACAGAGAATCCCTGTACTTCATAAGCTGCACATAGTCTATAGCAACATTGTCTGCCAAATTTTTGGCAACATTTATTTGTCCTAGAGCCAACTTGTAATGTTCTTTGTCATAGAGATAGCCATCAAATCAGCATAAAATGGATGGATATAATCCAAATTGGGAAAATCTGTCAAAATCTGTGAGAGTCTGTCATGGTAATTCTGTTGAATAAATTTGACTTTTCTCATATAAAAAAGGTCTAATACAATGAATTTGGTAATGCTTATGAATAACTGTTGGAGTCTTTTGTTGAGTCTTCGATAATGTCAGGTCAATGAAGTCCTTGGCGGAAAGCACCACTATAATCTTAAAGTTGTAGCACGCCATGCGAGCAGTAGCAGGACGCACTAGGAGGCCGGAGTGGCACCATCAGGAGCAGGTGAGACTTCCGCTGTTCGGTGAGGCCCGGGCTTAGGCCTATGGACACAAGCATGTGTCACTTCCGGCACTACGCCCCATCCCGGCACTGAGGTCCCGGGTCAAGAGATGAAGGAAGCCAGAGGTGGGAGGTTGCATCCTTGTGGGTGATGGAGGGGCTTGAGGCTTTTCGTCTCGCGGGACGTTGCGGTCCCAGAGAGTGCTATGGCCTGGGGCTCCAGCATCACCTGGTAGTCAACTCTGTCGCATTACTGCCATGGGCTGCAGCAGAGCCATGCCACAGTTAATAACGTGAACACCGAGCTCGAGGCAGAGACATTGTGCTTCCTGGCCTGCCTGAGCCACATGGTCTGGGTATGTGCAGCGTTCACCTGAGCTGGGGACAATGGAGAACCCCGTCCTAGGATTAAGAGCCCTGGCTGTTGTTCCAGAGGACTCAGGTTCAATTCCCACCCAGCATCCACACAGTTGCCAACTCTGTCTACAGCTTTCAAATTTCCCATTTAATAGCCAGGCTACATTTTCCAGAATGTAAAATGAATGAGAATGGCCTCTGGTCTAATTTCCCATAAAGGCTTTTTTTCATTCACAAGTTAATGAGGTTAGCAATCATTTCCCTCATTCCTCCTGGTGTTCTAACCTTCTGGCGTCTCAAAGGAATTACCCATTTATTGTGACATATAGCATTTTAAGCTTTTCTAGCCTGCTTCTCCAAATTCTTCCAAATTTCTCCCACAACGAGTTCCAAAGCCTTAAACACCATATAGTCTGATGTCATAGTAACAGCCTGGTTTCTTGTACCAATTGTCCATCTTAATTATCAATTATACTTATTTTGGCTCATATATTTAGAAGTGTCAGTCCATCATGACTGGAAGAGTATGTTGCAGCAGAGTAGCTCAGACCAGATGGCCAGGAAGCAGTAAAAGCAAGAATACAGGAGGAGCCAGAGCAAGACATAGTCCTATGGACACAACACTCCTGTGACCTACTTACTATAGTGAAATCTCGTCTCCTACTTTTCATCACTTCCCAGTAGTGCTATAATATTTAGAATCCATCAAGAGACTAATTCATTAGATAATCATTAGATAAGAATCTTCACAAACTAGTCTTCTCTGGAAATGTGACCACAGACATAATCTGAAGTGTACATTACTGATCCTCTATGCATCTCTCAATGTAGTCAACCTTATAATCAAAACTATCACAGGTTGGTTATCTGAAATCTTTCTACTTTTAAATTTTATTTATTATTTTAATTTAATGTGTATGAGTGTATTGTCTGCATGTAGTAAGTGCACCCATGTTGCGCAATGCCCACAGAGGTCAGAAGAGGGCATTGGATCCCCTGGAACTAGAGTTATAGATGGTTGCAAGCCACCATGTAGGTGCTGGGAACCAAACCCAGGTCCTTTGCAAGAGCAGTCAGTGCTCTTAACCACTGAGCCAACTCTCCAGTCCCAAGATCTTCCAACTTTTTAATGTGAACATTAGCAGCTATAAACTTCCCTTATTATTATGTCCACTGTATCCCATGGGTTCTAGTACACTGTGCCTCCATCTTCATTTGTTTGAAAAAAATTTTAAAGCCAGATGCAGTGGCACACACCTGCAATCCCAGCATTCAGGAAGTGGTAAAGGATGATCATGGTTTGAGGCCAGTATGGGCTACAAAACAATTGAGCTTGGGCTGGATAATGAGACTCTATCTCAAAAATAACAATGAAGAAATTTTAAACTTCCTCCTTGGTTTCCTCCTCAATCTGTTGGTTGCTCAAAAGAAATGGTTTAATATTCATGTATTTGTATAGTATCCAGGTATTTTCTTATTTTTGATTTATAGCTTTATTGCCCTGTGGTCCAAACAGATACTTAATATGACTTACATTTTTAAATTTGTTTAGAATTTGATTTGGCTATATTATGTTCTATCTTAGAGATTAACTCATAAACTGATGAGAGGAAAATGTAGTCAGTAGCTGTTGGATTGAATGTTGAATAGAAGTCTGGTAGGTCCATTTGGTCTAGCTTGTAACCATTGGTTTTGTCCTAATGATCTTTCCATTCAGTGAAGGTGAATGCTAACGTTCCCAAACTGTTATTGCTTTGGAGTCTACACTCCCTTTAGTTCTATTAGATTTGTTTTATGAGTTCCTTCTCAGATCCCCAGGAGCACTGCTTCTGGGCCTAGCCCCGCCCTCACCTCCGTCTGCTTCCCTGGGCCTGCAGGACCCAAACTACAGGTCTCGCTCTCCAGGGTAAGTCGATCTTGCCCTCCATGCCTTGACTACCCCAGCCTTAATCACCCTCTCATCTCCCCTGCCAGCCTCTCTTCCTAGCCTGGGTCTTGTCCTATTCCTTATCTTGGTGCCCCAGACACCTGGGAAACCACCACTGAGTCTTCCTGATCCTCTGCATCCAGAGCAACTCAGTTCCTTCTTGGGTCCCCAACTCAGTTCCTTCTCGGGTCCCCAGGGGGGCACTGGGCCTGGCCCCACCCTCACCTCCCTCTGCCTCCCTGGGTCGGAACAACCTGCCAGCCCCTTTCGTGGATGCCGGGGCTGACCTTTCCTTTTCCTAGACCTTTGCATTCAGACCAACCCAGCTCCTCAGCACAGTCCCCAGGGGCCCTAGAAGCCGCCTCCCACCCCCATCTTCTTTTGCATCTCAAGGTGGCATAGCCACCAGGTGCCCTAGACCAGCATCTTTCCTTGGCCGGGCTCCAAGGCCAGTCCTCCCCCAAATTCCTGGGGGCAAAATATATCCTGTAGGGATCCAGACCTTAGGAGAAAACCTGAGAGCATCTGAGCCTCCTCTGACTTGGGCCTCTGTGGGAACTCCTGGAGACAAAAGCAATCAGCCACTCCAATATAAAATCCAAAGAGAGAGCTGGAAGCTTAGATGAACCAGCCTTTCATGCCCCAAAAGTAAACTACAAAGACACATAAAGTTCACAAAAAGAAACAAACTTAAACTTGAAGGCTTCAGTCTCACAAAAGTATCAGAAACTACAAAAGAAATTCACATGTCAAAATCACAGAGAAAAAATAATAACATGAAAAACCAAAATAACATATGCCCCACCAAATACCAATAATCCTCTAGAGGAGTATAATGAGAACCCCCTAGAGATAATAATGCAAGACGAACTAAAAGAACAATTATAAACATAGTCAAAGAATTCAGTGAAATTAAAGAACAAGAGATTTAGAATTTAAAGAAACAGAAATCAAAGGACTGAAGGAGGAGGGATAATCTGAATGAATTCAGAAAAGAGAAATATTGAAGAATACTCAGGCTGAAATGAAGAAGGAAGGGAAACACTGAGTAAGTCAATTAGAAACGAG
>NW_008359235.1:77236-78369 GCF_000622305.1 Nannospalax galili
CCACAGTACATTATAGTAAAAACACTAAGCATATAAAACAAAGAGACAATACTGAAAGCTGCAAAATTGAAACAACAAGTCACATATAGAGGAAAACCCATTAGGATTACAGCTGAATTTTCAATGCAAACTATGAAAGCCAGAGAGCCTGGTCCAAAGCATTCCTAGTTTTAAATGATCACAGATGCCAATCCAGATTACTATACTCAGCCAATCTGTCTATTATAGTCGAAGGGAAAAGAAAAATCTTCCAAGACATAAATAAGCTGAAAGAATTCCTGTCCACAAAACCAGCCCTTCAGAGAGTTCTGGAAGCAATGCAAAGGGCTGAAGAAAGGAATGACTATGCCCAAAGGGATCTGGAAAGAAATTCAATGAAGGTATAACTGTGGAAAAGTACAGCTACATCATGAATATAAATAGAAATAAAAATGACAGGATTCAATACACAACTTTCATTAATAAGTTTAAATATTAATGGACTGAACTCAGTCAAAAGACACAGACTAGGTAAATGGGTTAATAAACAAAACCCATCCTTTTGTTGTCTGCAAGAAACCAATCTCAATTTCAAGGACAGATACTATCTTAAAGTGAAAGGATGGAAAAAAATAAACCAAGCAAATGGTACTAAGAAAAAAGCAGGTATAGCAATTCTAATATCTGACAAAATAGACTTTAAACTAAAACTAATTAGAAGAGATAAGGAGGGCCACTTCATTGTGATCAAAGGAACAGTTAACCAAGAAGATATTACAATCCTTAACTATCTCTGGTGCACCCATCTTCATAAAAACAATCAATACTGCAGGACTTTAAGAACCACATTAATCCCAACTCATTAATACTAGAGGACTTCAATACCCCACTGTCTCCATTAGATAGGTCAACAGGGCAGAGAGTTAACAGACAGACATCTGAATTAAACAATACCATATATCAAATGGACTTAACAGGCATCTACCAAGTTTTCCATCCAAGCACTGAAGGACATAATTCTACTCAGCACCCCATGGAACCTTCTTCAAAGTTGACCATATACTGGGGCACAAAACAAACCTCAACAAATACAAAAAGATTGAAATAATTCCATGCACTCTATCAGACCACAATGCAATAAAGCTTACAATCAA
>NW_008359235.1:78957-81625 GCF_000622305.1 Nannospalax galili
CCTTTTAGTGTTCTAATTATGTGGTTGGTAGAACTTAGAAGTTCCATAATGTTCCTGTGTTGTTTTCTCCCCTTTTTTCTGAAATAAGATTGCATATTTATTGTATCTTCTTCATTTCGTGATATAAAGCCCCTGTCAGTCTGGAGAAATTTTACAGCTTCTTATTAATCCTTGATGGCTTATGAGGCAATCAACAAGAGCAGACTGTACCACTGTAAATGGAGTTTCAGCCTTTCCTGGATGTGGTAACCTTCCCCAACCTCAGGGTCATTAGGACATAGCTATTATTACACACCTAGGTATATATCAGTAGCTCCATAGAATAAGACATCAACTTTTAAAAAATTGCTTTATCATCATAAATCATATAAATGGACTCAAAGACAAGAGCCACATGGTCATCTCAATAGATGCAGAGAAGGCCTTTGACAAAATTCAAAATGCATTTATTTTTAAAGTCCTAGAGAGCATTGGACTGGAGGGAACATACATCAACATAATTAAACCCCTATATTTTTGCTAGTGTCCTGGGGCCCTCTGGGCAGGGGTAGAGTCAGCGCAGGTCACCATGCAGACTCCAAGAGTCAGGTAAGAAGCAGGCAGTGAGAGCACCTGCAGACTCGTTTATTGCAGATATGGGGCTCCCTTATATCCCTCCTCCTGGTGTCCCATTGGTCCATTGATAAGTCATGTCTGTTCCTCATTGGCTGTCTGTATCAGGCCATTTTTGTGTCAGCAGTCTCTATGTCTTTTGGCAGAACACAGGTTTGACTCAGCCAGATGTTTTTGGCACGTTTGTAGCATGCATGAGCAGATTATTCAGTCCGCGCTTCCTCCTACATATCCACCCTTTTTCTTTTTGTGAAGCTCTAGTAGAAGCCAAGATTCTTTGCCTTGGCACTGTTGGCCCCACCTCAGGGGGTACCCAGTATTATGGACCATGCCTGTCTTAGGTTGGCTTCATTAGAAATCTCTTACCCATTATTGACTACTGGCCCTCAAAGGGCAACTTCCCTGGGTATGAGCCCACCAGGGTGATTGGGGAAGGCAATCATACAGAGGCCTCATGGATTTCCCACGTGATCCAGGCCTGTAGGACCTTGCAGGGAGGATTGCGGCCTGTGTGTTGAAGTGCCAAGAGGACCTGAATTGTGGCTCTGTTGGTGCGTTTTTGCCATCGGGCATGCTGAAAGAGACACTTGACAAGGATGAGTAGGACCAAAGGAATTAGGCTAGCTATGATGGCCAGGAGAATGGGGACAAATGAGGCAGGCAGGACAACACCTAAGGAGACCTAGCACTTCCTAGAAAGTAAAAGAACAGGCATCCAGAGATCAGGGTCCCACATGTTCTCAGGGGTGACCCATGGAGTGAGGATGGTTGCCTCATTCCAGAAAGCATCTAGGTCATTGGTTTTAAATTTAAGACCTCGGATGACAAGGAGGGATTTTAATGCCCTGATTTGGGGTTCCCTGCAGTTGGGGAGCAGATTACACATGTTAATTCTAAGACAAACGAAGAGAATGTGTCAGACCCAGATGTCTTGTGCTCTGTGTGGGATTTCCATGGTTCATTAGGCCATGACCGTAGGCCCACACAGTGTCTCTGGATGGGGAGTGGCAATTGGGGGCCACTCCTGGGTTCTACCACCTAGGGGGTCAGCCTTTATGTGGAGGCGACGGGCAAACTGAAAATGAAATATGTACCTCCCTAATTGACAGGACAAGGGAAAAGGGAAGGTGGGGGTTCTCATGCTCACCCACAGGAGAACTGAAGGCACATGTAACATGTAGGGGTTGACTTACCAAAACTTCAGGCAGGGGATATTGCACAACACCAAAGAAAGTGGGGGAGAGGTGCCCAGGCAGTCGCAGGTGGAGAAAGCAAAACTAAGGCTGATCTCCAGAGCAGTCAATGCACGGCCGGCAGAAAATTGCAAAGAACATGGTCCAGAAGAGAAAAGCGGCTACCACAATGACGGCCAGAACCCAAGAAGGTCAATGCCCATGCCAGCATGGGAAACCCACGTTGGGCACCAGATGTTGTGGGTGTCCTGGGGCCCTCCTGGTGGGGGTAGACTTGGCGGAGTCACAACACAGACTCTGGCAGTCAGATGAGAAGCAGGCAGTGCAAGCACCTGCAGACTTGTTTATTGTGGATATGGGGCTCCCTATATCCCCCCTCCCAGTGTCCCATTGGTCCATTGATAGGTCTTGTCTGTTCCTCACTGGCTCTCTGTATCAGGCCATTTTCACATTAGCCATCTCTATGTCTTTTGGCAGAACACAGGTTTTCCTCAGTATATTTGCAGTGCACACTGGTTGTTCAGGCCACACTTCCTCCTACAATATATAACAAACCCACAGCCAACATCATTCTAAATGGAGAAAAACTCGAAGCATTTCCATTGAAGTAAGGAAACAGACAACGCTGTCCACTATCTCCACTTCTCTTTAACATAGTGTTTGAAAATCTTGCAAGAGCAATAAGACAAGAACAGGAAATTAAAGGAGTAATAATCGGAAAAGAAGAGATCAAATTATCTGTTTTTTCAGATGATATATTATATCTAAGAGACACCAAAAATTCCCCCAGAAAACAACTAGAAATTAACAACTTCAGTAAAGTGACAGGTTACAAAATTAACCTACAAAAGTCTATAGCCTTT
>NW_008359235.1:85176-85792 GCF_000622305.1 Nannospalax galili
AAATGAAATGGAGATCTTTTTTAAAGGTTAAAACCTCATTTAATTTTATGTCTTATAGGGTTTATACTGAGTACGATATTGTATAACTGTAATAATTCAACTGTAAACCTAAAAATATACAGCTAATTTTGTAAGAGATGCAGCCTAGCTCAGAAAACTGTTATTGACTATGTCAGTGCTAATGTAATGAAATGCTTCTTCTAAGTATGTGCTTATTAAATAATTTTAAAAAACTCATGCAATCCCTATGAAAAGTGTGGAGAACTCTTAAAAAACTAAAAATGAACCTAGTGCGTGACCTGCTTATACCAGTCCCTGGCACATACCCAAGGACCATTCTATTGCAGAGATGGTGGCTCCAAGAGTTCCGTGGTTCTGGGCAAGAGTGCTGTTTGACAAAGTTGCAGTCGAAAGCCAATGTCCACTGCTCTTTTGGTGGACATCCCTTCCCCAATTACTCCTGGATTTTGTAATTTGTATAACCTTCTCTTCTTTAAGTTTCTGACAACCAACTCTGATGATGGAATGGGAAACTAAACCAAGGAAATCTCTGCCTTTAGCAGAATTATTATGTTACTGAAACAAACGAAAGTAAAAAGACAACTTTCTCCTACAA
>NW_008359235.1:86286-87154 GCF_000622305.1 Nannospalax galili
CTACTTGGCTTGGGGAAACTCCCTGTTGGATAGAAAGATTTGCTAGGTCAGTAAAAAGCTGGGAAAATGGGGAAAGGCTGTATTACTCATCTATGGTAAAACAGAAACTGCAAGCCTATAAAGAAAACAATAAAGACGTTGCTTGACTATGTTAAGAAAAGTTTAATCATTGAACTTTGTGCTTTCCTTTTAGTGTGATTATTGAAAAATTGTACACTGAAAAATATTATGCAAATTCATGGTTTGATTTATAGTCTGATGCTTTACTGCTATTGTAAGCTTTCTAATTATAAATAAAGGTTGTAGAAGGCTGCTTTTTCAGAAGTAGAGAGAGAAAAGAAAAAGAAACAAGATATTCAGGCTGACCTCCCCCAAGCGGGTCAATCAACAGCCTTTACAAGAACTGCAACTGTGGTTTCTGGTATAGTCATTTCTGCCACCACAGTTACCTTCACCCCTTCAGGCCCCAGACTCAGCTGGAGCTGGACTACAGCACAGAGATACTGGTACAACCATGTTTGTTGTTGCTCTTTTCACAATAGATAAGAGACAGGAGCAACCTACGTGCCCATCAGCTGACCACTCGTTGATGAAAATGTTGTACATTTACAGAATGTAGTTCTACTCAGCAGTAAAGAAAGATGAAGTAATGAAATTTGCAAGTAAATGGATGGATCTAGAAACTGTTATAGTAAGTGAAGTAACACAGACAGAAAAAAAAATCAACGTATGGTCTCCCTCATATGTGGATCCTAGAACCAGATTCTGATAAATATTTATGCAACCAGACATAACTACAGAAACCAGGATAATGGAAAAGAAATGGGGTTTTAAAGGAAAAGAAATAACCTGAAAGAGAAAGGGAGAG
>NW_008359235.1:87998-89402 GCF_000622305.1 Nannospalax galili
ATTTCAAGAACACACAAAGAAAGAAATCAAATAACTGAAAGAAGATAAACTTCTGAATGAATTCAGAGAAGAGTTAGAAATACTGAAGAATGCTCAGACTGAAATGAACAAGGATGTGAAACACTCAGTAAACCAATTAGAAATGACAGGAGAAAGCCTCACCAATAGGATGATTGAAATGGAAAACAGAATATCAACATTGGAAGATAAAGTAGACAAATTAGACCACTCAAACAAAGAGTATGGAAAATTTAAGAAAACACAAGATTGGAATATGCAGGAATTGTGTGATACCATAAAAACCAAACTTACCAATCATAAGAATACAGGAAGGAGAAGAATCTCAAGATAATGGCATGGGCCAGATCTTCAACAGAATCGTGGAAGAAAATTTCCCAAAATTAAAGAAAGACATATCCATACAAACACAAAAAGCATATAGAACACCAAACAGACAAGACCAGAAAAGAAACTCTCCATGGCACATCATAGTAAAAACACTACACATACAAAACAAAGAGACAATTCTGAAAGCTGCAAAAGAGAAACAACAAGTCACATATAAAGGAAAACCCATTAGGATTACAGGTGACTTTTCAGTGTAAACTATGAAATCCAGGAGAGCCTGGACCAAAGTATTCCCAGTTTTAAATGACCACAGTTGCCAACTCAGATTACTATACCCAGCCAAAATGTCTACTATAGTCGAACGGGAAAGAAAAATCTTCTACGACATACATAGGCTGAAGGAATTCATGTCCACAAAACCAGCCCTTCAGAGAGTTCAGAAAGCAATATAAAGAGCTGAAGAAAGGAATGACTATACCCAAGGAATTGCAGAAAGAAATCCAATGAAGGTATAACTGTGGAAAAGTACAGTTATAGCAAGAACATAAACAAATAAAAATGACAAGATTCAGTACCCGTCTTTCACTAATAACCTTAAATATTAACGGACTGAAATCCCCAGTCAAAAGACAAAGACTACGTGAATGGCTTAAGTAACAAAACCCGTGCACTACTATCCTCAGGCCTCTTGGGGTAAGTCTATAGCGCAGCTCTCCGCGCCCGGACTCCCTAAGCCTCATTCACCCTTCCACCCCACACACCACCACCCTGCCCCCCCGCCAGCCGTTCTATACTCTAGTTTAAACCCTGTGCCATTCCTAGTCTTGGAGCCCTAGACACCTGGGGAACCAATACTGTTTCCTGATCCTTCTCACCCAGAGCAACTCAGTCCCTTTTCGTGGGCTCTAGGAGCACCGCTTCTGGTCCTGACCCAGCCCTCACCTCTCTCTGCTTCCCTGGGCCTGCACCACCGGCTAACTCTCCTAGCCTGCACTGCTATCCTCAGACCTCTTGGTGTAAGTCTATAGCGCAGATCTCCGCTCCGGGACTCCCTAA
>NW_008359235.1:96913-98649 GCF_000622305.1 Nannospalax galili
AAACTCCTAGAAATTATTAACACATTCAGTAAAGTGGCAGGTTACAAAATTAACCTACAAAAGTCTATAGCCTTTCTATATACCAATGACAAGCAGTCAGAGAAAGAGCACAGGGAAACCCTCCCATTCACAATAGCCACAAAAAAATAAAATATCTCTGAATAAACCTGACCAACGACATTAAAGAGCTCTACAAGGAAAATCTTAACTCTTTAAAGAAAGAAATTGAGGACGACATCAGAAGATGGAAGGACTTCCCATGCTCATGGATTGGAAGAATTAATATTGTGAAAATGACCATCCTACCAAAAGTTACATACAGATTCAACACAATGCCAATCAAAATCCCCATGACATTTTTCACAAAATTGGAAAAATACTATCCTAAGATTCATATGGAAGCACAAAAGACCTCGGATAGCCAAAAGAACCCTGAGCACTAAGAGCAATGCCGGGGGAGGGGGGATTATTATACCAGATTTCAAGCTGTATTACAGAGCTATAGTCATAAAAACAACATTGTACTGGCACCAAAATAGACCCATAAACCATTGGCACAAAACTGAAGACCCAAATATGAGTAAATGCAATTTCAGGCATCTGATATTTGACAAAGGGGCCAAATACATTAACTGGAGGAAAGACAGACAGCATGTTCAGCAAATGGTGCTGGCAAACCTGGATCTCCACTTGTAGAAGAATGAAGCTAAACCCCTATCTTTCACCCTGCACAAAAGTCAATCCCAAATGGCTCAAAGACCTCAATGTAAAGCCTGAAACTGTGAAACTATTACAAGAAAATATTGGGAAAAACCTACAAGGTATAGGGTAGGAAAGGACTTTCTAAACAAGAAATCAATTGCTCAGCAAACAAGGGCAAAAATTAACAGATGGGACCTCATTAAACTACAAAGCTTCTTTACATCAAAGGAGACAACCAAGGAAGCAAACAGAAAACCCACAGAATGGGAGAAAGTCTTCACCAGTGACACATCCAACAGAGGTTTAATACCAGAATTTATAACAAACTAAAAAACAGAAAACCAAGACAAGAAGCAATCCAATTAAAAGATGGGCTAAGGAGCTGAACAGATGGGATAAAGATCTAAACAGAGAGTTCTCAAAGGAAGAACTAAAGATGGCTAAGAAACATCTCAAAAAGTGTTCAACATCATTACTAATTAGGGAAATGCAAATTAAAACCACCCTAAGGCATTGCCTTACCCCAATCAGACTGGCCAGGATCAAGAGAACAAATGATACAAAATGCTGGTGAGGATGTGGAGAAAGGGGAATACCGATCACTGCTGGTGGGGATTGAAACTCCTTCAACCCCTATGGAAAGCAGTGTGGAGAACTCCGAAAAAACTACAAATGAACCTACCATTTGACCCAGTTATGCCACTCCTTGGCATATACCCAAAGAACTCATGCTAATTGCAGAGACAAATGTACATCTATGTTCGTTGCTGCTGTTTTTACAATAGCTATGATATGGAAGCAACCTAAGTGTCTACCAATTGACGAGTGGATAATGAAAATGTGTTTCATTTATATGATGGAGTTTTACTCAGCAGTAAAGAAAGATTAAATCATGAAATTTGCAGGTAAGTCAAAGCGCGGAGGGCTGCGCTATCTGACCTCCTGATCAAGGAGGCCAAGGAGACCCCACCAGACGGACTTGAACCAGTGTCCAGTCTATAAAGAGGAGGGTCAACATGGAGGAATCATTTCCT
>NW_008359235.1:99153-100319 GCF_000622305.1 Nannospalax galili
CAGATGGACTTGAACCAGTGTCCAGTCTATAAAGAGGAGGGTCAACACGGAGGAATCATTTCCTCCATGTTTCCAAGAGAAGCCAACAATGGTCGAGCAGGACCTTTGACTTATCTTCACATAGATGGAACTGGTAAAAGAAAGGAGCCAGGGGCTCCTCCCAACTCCATGGGACCCCTGAGGAACAAATCCTCTAATGACCTCAAGAGTAAAAACAAATCACTTTATCTGGTCCAATTGTATGTCCTTAAACACCCAAAAGGGAAGTATAACCAAAGATTAAAGGGGCCAATATAATTTCATAAGAGCATACATATATATAACTAAAAGTTACTTGACAAACAGCAAAGCCAGACAGGCGATACCTTCAGTCGAGGTGTTGGCGAGGATAGATAAAGGCTCTTCCAGACAGTAACACAACATACTACTGGAAAAATGAACAGCAGACCCCAACCCTATCCAAAGGAATACTGACAATGGATTGCCGTAGATGAGGAACAGCTGATCCTCCTGGAACAGGGACCTCTGACTGACTAGATTTACCAGAAGGACAGATAGGGGGGAATGGATGGGGGTGCTGACAGCAGGTTGGACAGTGGCAGGGATGGCATCGTATGGAGGCTCTAGTGGGAGAGGAAGGCTGTCTATCTGACAAGTTTGTATTCATGCTCAGATGCCGAGGAGCTCAGAAGGTGGGCGACTGTGACCAGTGTTAGTCACGTATATAGAGATTAGAAATGCAGGTGAAAATGTCTAAGTGTCAATTGCCTTGGAATGAATTTTTCTGTACGAAACTGTGTGTTTTGACAACAAAGTGGAGATCTTTTCTAAATGTTGGAACCTCATTTAATTTTATGTCTTATACAGTTTTAAAAAAAATGCCAGAATGGTGG
Organism: Nannospalax galili; assembly: GCF_000622305.1. Taxonomy (NCBI): domain Eukaryota; kingdom Metazoa; phylum Chordata; class Mammalia; order Rodentia; family Spalacidae; genus Nannospalax; species Nannospalax galili. The sequence continues at coordinate 100,047 of NW_008359235.1, forward strand.
AACTAAACTTCTTGGATGTTTAACAGACATACCTTGAGATCTATACTAATTGGGTCAGAGGGACAAAAAGGACACTTTTTGCTCCTTGCCCTCCTAGGTCGATTACTTCCCAGGGACTGTGAGCATCTCGCAAAATGTCCTGAAATGGTGGTGGGTCATCTGACCTCTTGATCAAGGAGGCCAAGGAGACCCCACCAGATGGACTTGAGCCAGTGTCCAGTCTATAAAGAGGAGGGTCAACACGGAGGAATCATTTCCTCCATGCTTCCAAGA
>NW_008359235.1:101760-104021 GCF_000622305.1 Nannospalax galili
AACATCTTGTGTGTTTAACAGACACACTTTGAGGTCTATAATAATTTGGTCAGAGGGACATAAAGGACACCTTTGCTCCTTTCACTCCTCAGTCGACTAGTTCCAGGGAATGATGAGCATCACTGAAAATGTCCTGTAATTGTGGTAGATCACCTGTTCTCTTGATCAAGGAGGCCAAGGAGACGCCACGAGATGGACTTGAACCAGTGTCCAGGCTACAAAGACGGGGGCCGACACAGAGAAATCACTTCCTCCATGCTTCCAAGTGAAGCCAAATAAATCGGTTTATTTGGACCAACTGTATGGCCTTAAATACCCAAAAGGAAAGTATAACCAAAGATTAAAGGGGCCAATATGATATCATAAGAGTCCATATGTATAGCTAAAGGCTACATAAGAAGCAACAATGCTAGACAGGAAATACCTTCTTTTGAGTTGTTGGCCAGGGTGGCCGAAGGGACTTCCAGATAGTAACCCAGCATAGAACTGGGAAATTGAATAGCAGACCCCAGTCTTATCCAAAGAAATATTGACTACTGATTACTGATAGATGAGGAGTAGTTGACTATCCTAAAACAAAAACCTCTAGATAGGCTGACTAGATTCACCAGAAGGGCAAGTAGTGGGGAATGAATGGATGTGCCGACAACACAGAAGACAGTAGCAGGGATATCAGAGTATAACGGCTCTAGTCTGGAGAAGGAGGCTATGGGAGGGTGCTACCTGGGAAATGGGTGTATAAATAAAATTTTTAAAAAATACTAACTCTTCAAAGAATAAAAATTTGCTTCTTAATAATTAGTAGATGTGAAAAACATTACCATTGAAATCTACCTGATGACTTTATATCTATGCTCAGGTGCCAAGGAGCTCAGAAAGTAACTGACTGTGACTAGTAATAATCAGATATATAGAGATTAGAAACACATGTGCATCTTAGTGTCAATTGTATTAAAAATGAATTTTTCTGTATGAAACTGTGTATTTTAATAATGAAATGGAGATCTTTTTTAAAGTTTAAAACCTCATTTAATTTTACGTCATATAAGGTTTATATGGAGTACAATATTGTATAACTGTATTAATTCAACTCTAAACCTAATAATTTACAGCCAATTTTGAAAGAGAAGCATCTTAGCTCTGGAAATTGTTATTGAATATGTCAATGCTGTTGTAATGAAATGCTTCTTCTAATTATATGGTTATTAGAGAAATAATTTTAAAAATAAATATAAAAAAAATAAATGAAATATTTTAAAAATATTATATTGTGCTGGGGTGTGGTGGCGCATACCTTTAGTCCCAGCACTCAGGAGGCAGGGGCAGGAGGGGCTCTGTCAGTTCAAGGCCAGCCTGGTCTACATAGTGAGTTCCAGTACAGCTGGGTCCACAGGGAGACCCTGCCTCAAAAAGAAAAATATAAAAATAAATATAAAAAAAATAAATGAAATATTTTAAAAATATTATATTGTGCTGGGGTGTGGTGGCGCATACCTTTAGTCCCAGCACTCAGGAGGCAGGGGCAGGAGGGGCTCTGTCAGTTCAAGGCCAGCCTGGTCTACATAGTGAGTTCCAGTACAGCTGGGTCCACAGGGAGACCCTGCCTCAAAAAGAAAAATAATATTGCATTGCTCAGACTGTATTCTAAATGCATATCTTTATATTTACATACACGTATATCTCTCACCACTCATCAAAGAAGCTACTTTTTACAACAGATGGAGACTAGTAAAAAGTTCCACAACCAGTCAAATGCAGAGAACAAGTGACTGTGAGGTGCCCATCCCTAAGTGATACATCTACAGTGTAATCTCTACACCCCAGGCTAAGCAAACATAATAGAAGTGGAGGCAGGAAGAATGTAAGAGACAGAGGGAGAAGACACTCTCTGCTAGCTGGTGTATTCTAGGCACAATAGGGAATGTCCAATGAAATGTCCATAGTGTGGTGTCTAATGTGATCTGCATAATCTCCATAGTGTGGTAGTCTAATGGGATCTGGTTTGACCTGACAAAACCAGTTGACTTGACAAAGTGGAGAGGTAGAATGTAACAGGGTCCCACCTCAAGATGAAGAACTACAGGTCATCGATGGATACTGAGGGAGAGAGAATCAGTTTTTTTTTCCAGGGACTATCTTCCTGAGAGTTTACATAATCCAAATGGAAATCCCTAAATACAGGTACACATGAGCACCACTAAATGGGCTCAGTACACTCATGTGTGTGTGTGTGTGTGTGTGTGTGTGTGTGTGTGTGTGTG
>NW_008359235.1:104050-106127 GCF_000622305.1 Nannospalax galili
GAAGAGAACAAGAAATTGAGAGGGATACAGAGCAATGGCTCAGTGGTTAACAGCACTGACTGCTTTTACAAGAGCACTAAAGCTCTTGACCAAGCTAGCTTTGGTTCCCAACACCCACATGGCAATTAACAACTATCTGTACCTCCAGTTCCAGAGCATCTGACACCCTTTTTGACCTGCACAGGCATTGCACAGCAGTGGTGCACTTACATATAGGCAGATAACTCATACACATAAAACAAAAATAATAAATAAAATATTTTTAAAAAGAAATTGAAAGGGAGTAGGGATATAAGGGAAGAGTGAGTGGGGGACTGGGAGGAAAGAAAATAGTGCAAAGACAATACTCATATATTAAATCGTCAAAATTTTTAACTATATTAAAAAGTTTTGAGTCAAATGTTAAATAAGGCTTAACTTTACCTTTTCATAATAAGTTATCCCAATATCTATTCTGCAAGATGTGAGAGAGACTGTGTGTGGAGGTTCTGAAAGTTTAAATACAACAGTGTCACCCCTGCTTTGGAAACTGTGGTGAAATGTAGCACAGGGGAAGGGAGGTAAGAAGCAGCAAGTGAATTATCCATTTTGAGATCTCTGGGATTTGGACAATGCTCTTAGCCTAAAGCCCCTTAGTCTCATAGGTCATGAAATCATTTTAGCCCATTTAGAAACAATGTTTTGTTTTGTGAACACTTTCATGCCGTTTGCTAAGCGTTCTGAATTTGGAAAATTATTCTCTTGTTTTGGAAGACACAAAAGCAGCCAGTTTTCTATAAATGAGCCTGTTGTAGAGCTAGCTCATCATTACTTTTGGTTTCAATCTGAATTTTACTTCAAGAAATGCCTAATCACATATCCTTAAATTGAACCTAGAGACTGTTTTTCTGCTTGCAAAACATTAATAGTGTGTCATTTTGAAAAACATTAATAGTGTGTCATTTGAAACACAATATTTCTGAATTTAGAAAATTATTCTCTTGTTTTGAAAGATACAAAAACAGCCAGTTTTACTTTTTATTATTTTATTTTCATATTTTATTTATTATTTTTATTTTTAAATGTGTGTATGAGTGTTATGCCTGCATGCAGGTAAGTGCACCCATGTCGTGCAATGTCCGCTGAGGACAGAAGAGGCTGTGGGATACCCTGGAACAGGAGTAACAGACAGTTGTTAGCAAAAGCAGCCAGTTTTCTATAAATGAGCCTTTTGTAGAAGCAGCTCATCATTACTTTTGGTTTCAATCTGAATTGTGCTGCAAGAAATGCCTAACCGCATAACCTTAAATTGAACCTAGAGACTGTTTCCCTACTTGCAGAACATTAATACTGTGTCATTTTGAAGCACGATGTCTGGAAACACTTTCAACTTGGAAGAAAAAATAGAGCAAATTAATGTCTGAGAGTTCCAAACCCTCTGTGGGTTGTTTCACGGGAGCTAGTACCTGACACTCCCTTCTTTTAAATCTTTCTACACACCATCTGGTCATTTTATGAGGTTGTGTATAGATCTCCTGTCAGGGATGCTGGCATGACAAGGCATTTTTTATTTTGGGGCTTTCTTTCATCTGCTTTCCAAACATCAGCCACAGTTATTTTTGAAAAGTAATTATGTTATTTTTCTGCATGAAAATCTTTAAATCTTTTCCTTGCACTTAGGCTAAAGCCCACTCTCTACAAGTGGCCTGTAAGATCCTAGAAAGTCTCCTTCCTGCCTGTTCTTAGACCAGCCCCTCCCAGTTTAATCACAGGTACCAAACACACCATGTCCTTCTGTCATTAGGTCTTTGCAAGCTCTCCCTTACCTGAAATGTGATCCTATGTTGCCTTCTTAAATGCAAATTGCACACACACACACACACACACACACACACACACACACGTAAAAGGTACTCAGACTATAAGCCTAAAAGTATTGCTTCTTGTACAACATCTATATCTCATAGAGACAAGTTTTGTTTTGAGGCAAAAATTGCCAAAGCCAAACCTGACATGTCATGAGCATATTGATGACATCAATAATCTACAGGAAATAATAATTTCCAAGAAGAAATAGATTAGAAAGAAGAGTTTGTTT
>NW_008359235.1:106740-111649 GCF_000622305.1 Nannospalax galili
GGCATATCATAGTAAACTACTAAATGTACAGAACAGAGAGCGAATACTGAAAGCAGCAAAAGAAAAACAAGTCGCATATAAAGGAAAGCCCATCAGAATTACAGCTGACTTAACAGTGCAAACTATGCAAACCAGAAGAGCCTGGACCAAGGTATTTCCAGTTCTACATGACAATAGATGCCAGCCCAGAATACTATACCCAGCAAAAATGTCTATTATAGTTGGGGGGGAAGAGAAAAAATCCATGACACAAATAGCCTGAAAGAGTACATGTCCCCAAAACCAGCCCTTAAGACTATTTGAAGTAATGCAAAGAACAGAGGAAGAAAGAACTATACCCCAGGGGCAACAAAAGAAAAGAGATAAAGGGATAATTGAGGAAACACAAAATTAGACAAAGAATGAAAACAACAATCAAAATGATGGCAACCAATACACATCTTTAAATAATAAATTTAAGTATCAATCAACTGAAATCCCCAGCAAAAAGACACAGGTTAGGTGAATGGATTAAGAAACAAAATCCATCTTTTTGCTGTCGGCTAGAAACCCATCTCATCTTCAAGGATAGGCACTACCTTAAGGTGAAAGAATGGAAAAGAATATTCCAAGCAAATGGCACTAAGAAACAAGCAGTGGCTGCAATTCTAATATCTGACAGAATAGACTTCAAATCAAAACTAATCAGAAGAGATAAGGAGTGTCACTTCATTCTGAGCAAAGGAACAGTTATCAAGAGGACATTACAATCATGAATATATATGCACCAAACTCTGGTGCACCCAAATTCATATAAACAACACAATAGGACTTTAAGACAAGATTAACCACAAGTCAGTAATAGTAGGGGACTTCAATACCGCACTGTTTCCATTAGACAGGCCACTGGACAAAGAATAAAGAAAGAGATGTCCAAATTAAATGATACCCAGATGGACCTAACAGACATCTTTTGAATATTCCACCCAAGCATCAAAGAATAAACTTCTTACTCAGCACCACAAGGAACTTTTTCAAGACTGATCACATACTGGGGCACAAAACAAACATCAAAAAATACAAAAATATTGAAATAATTTCATGCATTCTATCAGAACACAATACAGTAAAGCTCAAAATCAACACTGGACAAAATCCTAGTCACTACACAAACTAATGGGAATTGAACAACACACTCCTAAGCAATCAGTGGGTCAAAGGAGGAATTAAGGAAGAAATAAATGAATTTCTGGAATTCAACAAAATGTAAAATACAACACAACACAATCTCTGGGACACTTTAAAAGAAGTCCTAAGAGGGAAGTTTATAGCTCTAAGTGCCTACATTAAAAACTTAGAATGAGCCCAAATAAATGACCTAACTCTACAACTCAAGACACTGGAAAGGCAAGAACAAATGAAACCCAAACCCAGAAGAAGAGAAGAAAAAACAAAAATCAGAGAAGAAATTAATGAAACAGAAATAAGGAAAACAATATAAAAAATCAATGAATCTAAGAGCTGGTTCTTGTGTGTGTGTGTGTGTGTGTGTGTGTGTGTGTGTGTGTGTGTGTATTGTCCGCATGTGTGTAAGTGCACCCATGTCATGCAATGCCCGCGGAGGTCAGAAGAAGTCATTAGATTTCGCCAGAACTGGAAAACTGGTTCTTTGAAAAGCTAAACAAGATAGACAGTACCTTAGCCCAGTTAACCAAAAGAAATAAAGAGCAAATCCAAACAAAAAAATCAGAGAGGAAAGGGGAAACATCACAACAGACACCCAAAAGATCCAGAACATTAAAAAGGAACACTTTAAAAACCTATACTCTACTAAATTTGAAAATCTAAAAGAAATGGTTGGATACCTAAAATCATGGGAACCACCAAAGTTAAACCAAGAAGTGACAAAAAGTTTAAATGACCCTTAACATTTAAGGAAATCAAAACAGCAACACAAAGCCTTCCAACTAAAAAAAAATCTCAGGCCCAGATGGATTTACAGAAGAATTCTACCAGACATTTAAAGAAGACCTCCAACCAATAATACTTAAATTTTTCAAAACAACAGAATCAGAAGGAGAACTCCCAAGTTCCTTCTATGAAGCAATCATCACACTAATACCCAAACTGGGTAAAGACACAACCAAATAAGAAAATTATAGACCCATATCCTTAATGAACATAGATGCAAAAATTCTCAACAAAATACTTGAAACTGCATACAGTTGTACATTACAAAGATCATTCACCATAATCAAGTAAGCTTTATTCCAGAGATGCAGGGACAGTTCAGTATACACAAGTCAGTAAATGTCATTAATTATATAAATGGACTCCAAGACAAAAACCACACCACCATCTCAGTAATGCAGAAAAGGCTTTTGACAAAATTCAACATGCATACATAATAAAAGTTCTAAAGGGAATTGGACTGGAGGGAACACACCTCAATATAATTAAAGCTATATACAACAAACCCACAGCCAATATCATTCTAAATGGAGAAAAACTGGAAGCATTAAACTGTATGTGTTCCCATTGAAATCAAGAAGCAGACAAGGCTGTTTGCTATCCCCACTTCTCTTTAACATAGTGCTTGAAACTCTTGCTAGAGCAATAAGACAGGAGAAGGAAATTAAAGAGTACTAATGGAAAAGAAGAGGTCAAACTATCCATTTTTGCACACAATATGATACTATACCTAAGGTCCCAAAAATTCCACCAGAAAACTCCTAGAACTGATCAACACTTTAAGTATAATGGCAGGTTATAAGAAAATCAATCTACAAAAATCAGTAGCCTTGCTATATACCAATATAACAAGCTTGGAAGAAAAGAGTGCAGGGAAATGTTCCCATTCACAATAGCTGCAAAAAATAATACCTTGGAATAAACCTGACCAAAGATACCAAAGATCTCTACAATTAAAATTTAAAATCATTAAAGAAAGAGATTGAGGAAGACACCAGGAAATGGAAGGACCTCCCATGCTTGTGGATTGGAAGAATTAATATAGTGAAAATGACCATCCTACCAAAAGCAATGTATACATTCAATACAATCCCAATCAAAATCCCCATGACATACTTAAGAGAATTAGAAAAAAAAATCCATAAACGTGTATGGAAGCACAAAAGACGCCAGATACCCAAAGTAAACCTGAGCACAAAGAGCAACGTTGAGAGGCTTACTATACCAGATCTCAAAATATACTACAGACCTATAGTCATAAAAACAGTAAGGCATTGGCAAAAAAATAGACACATAGATTAAGGGAACATCATTGAAGACCCAAACCTGAGGACATGCAATTTCAGCCACCTGATATTTGACAAAGGTGCCAAGAACACACAATGGTGGAAAGACAGCGTCTTTAATAAATGGTGTTGGCAAAACTGGCTTTCCAGTAGAGAGAATGAAACTAGATCCTTATCTTTCACCTTGCACAAAAGTCAATGCTAAATGGATCAAAGACCTCAATGTGAAACTGGAAAGCTTGAAACTATTAGCATTAACTTACAAAATATAGCTGCAGGAAAGGATTTTCTAAATCAGACAGAAGTTGCTCAGAAATTAAGGTTAGCAATCAACATGTGGGACCACATTAAACTAAAACGCTTCTATACAACAAAAGAAACAATCAAAAAAATGAAGAGAAAACCCACAGGGTAGGAAAAACATCTTCACCAGTGACACATCTGATAGAGGTTTAACATCCAGAATATATAAAGAACCCAAAAAACAAAGAAGTGAGAACCCAAATGACTGAATAAAAAGATGGGCTAAAGATGTAAACAGAGAGTTCTCAAAGGAAGAAATAAAGATGGCTAAGAAATATGTTTAAAAGTGTTCAACATCATTAGTAACTAGGAAACTGCAAATTAAAACTATCCTAAAGTATTACCTTACCCAATCAGACTTGCTAAGATCAAGAGAACAAATGATACCAAAGGCTGGCGAGGATGTGGAGAAAGGGGAATGTTCATTCACTGCTGGTGGGATTGCAGCCTCTTGCAACCACTACGGAAAACAGTGTGGAGAACTCTTACAAAACTAAAAATGAACCTACCATATGACCTGGTTATACCACTTCTTGGCATATGCCCAAAGGACTCATCTAATATTATAGAGACAATTGTACAACCACGTTTGTTGCTGTTCTTTTCACAACAGTTAAGACATGGAAGCAACCTAACTGCCCCTCAACTGACGAATGATTGACAAAAATGTGGTATATTTACACAATGGAGTTCTATTCAGCAGTAAAGAAAGGTGAAATAATGAAATTTGCAGGTAAATGGATGAATCTAGAAAATGTTATACTAAATGAAGGAACAGACTCAGAAAAACAAAAGACCTATGTTCTCTCTCATTTGTGGATCCTAGCACCAAATCCTTTCATATTCCATGTTCTTTTAATATGATGACACTGTACAGCAGTCTCTTCTGTGTGAATTGACTACCAGCATCACGACTTCCACTGTGCCTCCTTGCTGAACATCGTCACAACTGGACTTGTCGATGGTTGTGCTCCTTCATTAAAGGACGGCAAGCAGGGTCAGTGGACGCTCACCGGAGTATCCAGCGACTCTCCCCAGCCAACTGTATGTAATTTGACCCTAATCACACATGGCCTCCTGGATTTGGGGAGGACTAAAGTATATAATTGGGGGAAGGCTAGGTGGAGACGACTTGATCCATGCTGGGTAAAGTCTTTCCAGTGTGCATACCCCCAGGTCACTCATACACCTCAGCAACCCCTCAGTCATCTCTGTAAGTAAGCTCAGTAAATTCATTTATTCCCCAGGAAAACTTTAATCAAACATTGGTTTGACACGAGTTCTCACAACAGAGACAAAAAATGTATTTTTAATGTTACTAGGTCTCATAATTATTAAAAAAGAAAATGAGAATGTAAAAGATGTTAAAA
>NW_008359235.1:111840-116457 GCF_000622305.1 Nannospalax galili
GTCAATTAGTTTACAGACCAAAATATATATCTAGTCAAGGTTATCTGGAGAATGTTGGGGTTTTGCCCAAGCTTTATCTACATAGCACATGATAATTTAAAAGTACCAGAGTAGTGGAACTAACCTTAGATGTTTAGTAGCTGTACTTTGAAGCCTATAATAATCTGTTCAGAGGGACATAAAAGACAGTTTTTGCTCCTTGCCCTCCTAGGTCGACCAAGGTTCAGTGGACTATGGAGCATCGCTCAAAATGTTTTGTAACTGTGGTAAGTCACCTGTCCTCCTGTTTGGGGTGGCCTGGAGACCCCACCAGATGGACTTGACCCCGGGGTCCAGTCTACAGTGAGGAGGGTCTACTCAAAGGAAACATTTTCCCCATGCTTCCAAGTGAAGCCAGCCATGGTCAAGCAGGACCTTTGACTTATCTTCACATGGATGGAACTGGTCAAAGAAAGGAGTCAGGGGCTCCTCCCAACCCCGTGTGATACTTGAGGAAGAGATTCTCCAATGACCTGAAGAATAGTAAATTGGTTTATTTAGGCCAACTGTATGGTCTTAAATACCCAAAAGGAAAGTATAGCCAAAGATTAAGGAGATCAGCATATTTCTTTAAGAGTTCAAGAGATTACACTTCCCAGACATTAGGCTTAAGTCCATATAAAATGCTATTAGGGGCTGGAGAGATGGCTCAGTGGTTAAGAGCACTGACTGCTCTTGCAGAGGACCTGGGTTCGATTCCCAGCACACACATGGTGGCTACAAACCGTCTGTAACTCCAGTTCCAGGGGAATTGAAGCCCTCTTCTGACCACCGCAGCATTGCACAACATGGGTGCACTCACATACATGCAGGCAATACACTCATACACATAAAGTAAAAATAATAAATAAAATATTTTTAATGTTATTTAGACAATTATTTCTCATTGATGATTTTGTTGCTAAAGAGAAAGTTCTGCTTAAATGTAAGACCTCAGATCTTGGCCTTCAATACTGCAGATAAGGGAGATAATCCAATATTGTTCTAAATGATGGCTGAATTTGATCTCTCCTCTTGTGTAGAAGCCTTTGAGAGGAAACTGACACTGATTCTAGGCACTCCAACAGTTATCAAAGTGCCTGAAAACAAATCCTGAATCCATCACTCTCAGGTCCAGCCTTGGCAGAAAAAAAATGAGGAGGAACCCAATAGAGGGATGCTTTTGGAAACTCGTGTCAAGAAATCCCAAAGGACTCTGATATGAACATTTGAAATTTGCCCCGATCTGATTTTATTCTAGCTCCCTGTCTAGAACTTGTAATGCTGACTACTCTTGCCTTTATTTCTTCACATCTCCTATTCACCAGTCAAGGACTCTCTTTTCTCTCTTCAGATAAGAGTTATGCAATTTGGGAGTCTTTTAGATAGCCCCACTGAAGAGGTACCCCGATTGACTCAACCTGCATCCCTGTTCAGCATGGAAGAATCCACAGTGAATTCCTTATTGGCAATTTGAGAAACCTCTTCAGAGCATGGTGTGATTAGATAGGAGGTAGGAATTGGCAAGGCAGTTAGGGCAAAAAAGATCCCAAAGAAAAGTAGCCAGTCTCTTGGCTAAAAGTCAAAATGTCCTTGGGCCATTTAGCAACATACTATGTTCCAAGAGCCAAGACTGTCAAAAGTATTTAGGAGCTGGTATCTAATCCTAAAAGGATTTTAGGACTACCTCTTCACAGGGGGGAATGTTAGAGTAGCAAAAAGCCCAATTTAATAAAAAAGAAAGGGAAAGGAGGAAGGGGGAGGGAGGGAGAAGTGGGAGAGAAAGAGAGAGAAAGAAAGAACCAAGAAAGAAAGAAAGAAAGAAAGAAAGAAAGAAAGAAAGAAAGAAAGAAGCAAGCACATGAAGGTGTCAGAAAAAAAGTGATGGGGAGATATGGGAGGTGTACATGAGGGAGTGGGCATGGATATGATCAAAACACCTTATATGCATGTATGAAACTCTCAATAAAGTTTTTTGAAAAGTTAAAAAACACATAGACCTATATACTCAAACTTGAGGATTGTAAAAAAAAGAAAAGAAAAAAGGCAGATATGGAGACTGGAGAGAGAGGTTGGCAGTTAGGAGCATTGCATTCTTGCAGAGGCCCTGGGTTTAGTTCCCAGCACCCAAAAGGCAGTTCCCAATCACCTATACCTCAAGGTCAAAAAATATGATGCCCTCTTCTGGCCTTTGTGGACTGTGCACTCATGTGGTGCCAAACATAAATCCAGGCAATATACATTTAAAAAAGAAATCTTTTGTAAAATCAGGTTTAACTTTCAAAGCCCTGGGCCACACTGTGGGACTTTGCCTCAAAAAAAAAAAAAAAAAAAAGGGACACATAAATGTGAGTTTTTTAGGGTGCAAGATAGGGTGAATGAGAATGTCTGCTATGGGCTCCAAGGATTTGAACATTTTGTTGGTGGTGCTGTTTGGGGAGGTCTTAGCCTTGCTGAAGGAATCACATCTCTGGGGGCAGGCTTGGAGAGTTCTTAAGGCTTGTCAGATCTTCAGTCACTCTCTGCTTCGTGTGCCTGCTTGAAGATGTGAGTGCTCCAGTTTCCACTCCTGCCACCTCCTGCCACCATGCCTCCCCTACCATGATGGACTCCAATTCCTCTGGAATCGTAAGCTCAAATAAACTCTTCCTTCTATAAACTGCTTTGGTCGATGTTTTTATGATAGCAACAGAAAAGTAACTAATATAGTGTGCTTTAACTTAAATATGATAATACATATTTAATGCAGTTTACTAATATCATCTAAATGCTATGTTATGTGGTAAAGAAATAGAAAAAGACACAGTTATTTTCTTAATGAATATGGCTATATACACAAATATATTCTTAACAAAATAGGACAGAAACACTCATTTAAATATGCAGATCAAACAATCTCATAGACCTTAAGTAGGTGACACTGTATTGGGAGGTCTTAGAAGGTACAGCCTTGGCTGAAGGAAGTAGGTCACTGGGGGTAAGTTTGAGAGTTCTTTAGCTTGGACAAATTTCCAGTGGCTTCTTCTTCTTCCTGTACCCGCATGAAGATGTGATCACTCAGCTTTCTACTCCGGCCACCTCTGCCTCCCCTGCCTTTATGGTCTCTAACTCTCTGAACCATAAGCCACGTAAACTCTCCCTTCTATAAGTAGCCTTGGTCATGGTGTTTTATCACAGGAAAGGAAAAGTAACTAATACACTCAGCAAGCACCTCCGCAGGTTTCAGTTCTTTTTATGACAGGATTAACTATAGTTTCATTCCTGAAGGGTCTGGATTACCTGCTGAGGTGATTGTTGAGTGTACTAGTTTACCAGCCTGCCTGGATTGTGTGGTTATAATTTCCAGTTGACCTTAATAAAAGAACATAGTGGAGATGCCGTGAAGGATCTCCTGCACTTCAGACACACTCTTCCCTGCCTCTGTTGTGGAGAGCCAGTATAATTTCCTCCCGGAAGGCTAGAACAATCACCCATGCTAACACTGTAACTCTTTTCTTAGCCTATGGACTGAAGAACATCAGGAATTCACAGTGATCACAAGGGAGTTTTAGTTTCCAGTTCAATGAAGTGTTTACTGAGCCTCCTAGCAGAAGCACACCCACCTCTAGAACCAAAACTAGGCAATCAGAGTATAAAAGCACAGGAACAAGAAGCAAAAATCATGCCAGTAAGATTCATGGCAGTAAAAGAAACAACATCACATATTGGGTGCTGATTCAGAGCACATACAGGCAAATCATTATCCATAGTTCATGAATCAGTATGTAATCACACGTCTGGTCATTTTTCCTTCCCAGCAAAATATACAACCATGTGTTCTACCTGAAGTGCTACCCACTGTGAAGAATTCCCTTCCCAGTGTCCTTCAGGTTGTCCTAGAAAGAGGCTGTAATGCTGCAGCCTCTGGGTGGCGCCTTATAATGCCAAATTCTCCCCTGGGAGACCCAAGCACTCTCTGGGATCCCAGGGTCATGTGATCCTAACGCTGCCCTACAAAACCAACACTATGCATTCCATGTGGGGTTTTGTATAAAATTATAAAGTCTGAGAGAAAGTTACTTCCAAAGGCATACACCCATGGGCTCTTTCCCTACATCTCAGCTAAGCTTTTGAGATCCTCGCAGCCAGTACTGTGATTGACGAGCGCTGTGCCCTCCAGCACCCCACCAAGATGGCGATTTCTGGCTCCCTGGCTTCCTCCATGTCTGTCCTTAAGACCCTCCCACTCATGCAATTGAAGCTGACCGTTTGGGTGGTAGGGGTGATTGTCTCCCCCTGTGTGATTGTCTCTTGGGGTTTAGAGCTAGTTCTCTCAGAGGATACGCCCACCCAACATGCCTGCAGAATATGCAGAGCCACCTGTAAACTAGGGCCTACTCTTCTCTTCCTCAGTTGTGCACTTCCAATTTTATGGTTTAGCAAGTCAAATAATACCTAGCATATGAGGGGCAACTCAGGTCACCTGGTCACTTGGATATTTGGTGGCCCATTATCAAATATTCAGTTTCCACTAAGCCCCAGTAGCAGGCCAATAGCTGTCTCTCAAAGGAAGAGCAGTTGTCTGAGGTGGCAGAGAGCCTTTCTCCAACCCTCCAGGGG
>NW_008359235.1:116526-119469 GCF_000622305.1 Nannospalax galili
ACTTTCTGAAGAGCTTTCTCCTGTTCCCGGCCCCACTCAAAATGAGTAGCTTTCTGAGTTACTTGGTATATAGGCCAGCATAGAAAACCCAAGTGAAAAATGTGCTGTTTCTAAAATCCAAATATGTCCCCTAAGTTCTGTGTTTCTTTCGGGGTGGTAGGAGGGGCCAGGCACAACAATTTACCTTTCACCTTGGGAGGAGTATCTTTGCATGCCCACACCACTGTACACCTAGAAAATCTACAGAGGTAGAAGGCCCTTGACATTCAGTTGGATTCGTTCCCCATTCTACACATATGCTTTACTAACATGTCTAGAGTGGTTGCTGCCTCCTGCTACTTGGTGCAATCAGTATAATGTCATTAATATAATGGATCAGTGTGATACCTTGTGGAAGAGATAAGTGATTAAGATTTCTGTGAACTACAGGACTGGAGAATTTAAATGCCCTTGAGATAGAAGCATAAAGCTGTACCACCAGCCATGGCCACTGAAAACCAGTTGCTTTTGATGGTCCTTATGAACAGGTATTGAGAACAAAAGCATCTGTGACATCAGCAGCTGCATAGCATACCACATATCAGGAGATGTGCTAATCTGCTTAAGTAATGAAATTACATCTGGTACAGCAGCTGCAATGGGAGTCTCAACTTGATTAGGTTTGCAATAATCAATTGTCTTTCTCCATGATTCATCTCCTGTATAGACCAAATAGGAGAGTTAAAGGAAGCTGTGGTGGGAACCACCACCTGTGCGTCTTCCAAGACCTTGTTGATGGCACTAATTTCTGGAATTACACCAGAGATGTGATATTGCTTTTGGTTCAACTACTTTCTCTGGTAGAGGTGGAGCCAATGGCTTTCATTTGACTCTTGCAACCAGGCTATCCCTCACTCTACAGGTCAGAGAACCAATGTGGAGATTCTTCTGACTTCTAAGTATATCTTTCCCAACTATGCATTTTAAGACTGGGGAAATTGCCATGGGATGATTACAGAGACACCCCCTGGACATACCATGAACCAGACTACAGCTAATATTCCATTGACCACCTGTCCTGTATAAGCCTCTACTTTAATGGGAGGGACACGATGCTTTCTGAGCTCTTGTGAAATCAATGTCCATTCAGAACCAGGGTCTAGTAACCCTGAAAAGCCTTATTATTTCCTTTTCCCCAGTGTACAATTGCCCTCGTAAAAAAAGGCTGTAGGTCTCTTCGGTGAAGAATAGAAGAAACATTAAGAACTAGGATCCAGTAAACTTTCTGTCATTTGTTCTAGAGCTTTTCTGCTTATACAGATGAAATAAAAACTGAGTAGGTTTTGTATATATTTGATCCCTGGAAACACCATGATTGGTTAGCCAGAACCAAAGGTTCATTCCTGTCTTGTTATTACAGGCATTGTTTTGCCTTTGCCGTCCATTATAACTGTGCTTACCTTGTCTTTGGTGAGTCAGTGCTGCCACCTGACTACTACTCTGAGGTACTGTTAAACCGATTACATTTAATTCATGCAACTGAGCAGCAGCATCTCTAACTATATGATGTGGCACAAGAAAAAGAGCAAAAACAAAGCCCTTAAACTGTCCTGGTGTCTCTCTCACTATTTTACACCTTAGAACCTCAGTGAAATGCATGTCCTCTGAGCCCTCCGAATGTGGAGGATTCTGTTTTACACAGCAAATTTACTCAAGCATTTGAATTGCCTGAACCTTAAAATCCCTTCATCAACACTAAGCCAAGGAATATCAGGCATCTCCAGCTCTTTCTCAGTAGGCCACAGTTTGATAAATACTTCAGCCAACCAGTCAAACTTTTTTAACACCTTTTTAAAGTGTGCGAGTTTCCATATTAAACCTAGGATCTACTCAATGGACCCATATGGATAAACTCAGCCTGATCCAATTTTATGTTCCTTCCACCAATATCTCCCACCCTTAAAATTGATTCTATATCACATTCCCCATACTTCTGCTTGAATGAATTAGAAATGATTCGTTTCTTGTGAAGAACAAGAAATTATTACTCTGTGTACAGAGGTTTTGAATATTTGTGAGAGAGCAAAGATCCAGTCAAATTGACAACCAAGATTAACTACAATACTCTGAAACATTTTACCGATAACTAATATTGTCAATAAGCATGGTGTGTACACCCTCACCATTGTGAGAATCAACATATTTCACCAACGTCTCTGGAAATGTCGTAATGATGTCCCCACTTTGCACAATGAATATACACTTAAGCTTTGCCAACTTTATTATTCTGGATTATCTTTAGTTCTAAGTATGAAAAGCTCTAATCACTAAAACTGTGCCCTGAAATGAGGCAGCCAGGGAGGAAATCAATGTGCTTTGACTTTTCACATGACGGAACATCGAGCTTTCTCCTCCTTTAAATTCATGATTTCTCTATAATGATTTTGATTCTGCTCCTTGATTTTATCATTAAAAATTTTTTCCTGTTCCTGAAAAGAGAAATTGGAGATTAAAAGGTTCACAGAATAACATCTTCCAAATCATAATGCTATCATCAAGAAAACAGCAGCAAATGCTGGTGAGGATTCAGTGCAAAGGGACCCTTACACATGGCTGGTGGGAATGTAAATCAGAACCACTGCTATGGATATCAGTATGCAACCTCTTCACAAAATGAAAAGTAGAACTCCCACGTTATCTAGCCATATCACTTCTGAGTACATGCGTAAAAGAATCAAAGTCTGCAAACTATAAATAAACCTGTATACCACAGTTAATATGACACTATCTCGAGCAGCCAAATTATATAATCAGCCTAGAGAGCCTCCAATAGATAAATGGATGAAGAATATTTAATACTGATATATGTAATGGAATATCACTGTTATCAACAAGAATAAATTTATAGTATTTGTGGGAAAATGGATGAAAATCGTCTTATGTGAAAAAAAAACTGATTCAAAT
>NW_008359235.1:119661-121335 GCF_000622305.1 Nannospalax galili
TAATTAAATCCTTTACTTTTTATAACTATACTAAATAATAAAAGTAAGATCACTATAGTTGTTCACACATTGTCAAATAAGTTTCATCTTCATTTCTAAAATATTATTTCTAACAGTTTTCTGAGCATTCTTCCTTGGCCTCTTAAATGTTTTAGCTGTAACCACAATCACCATATTACCTTAGTATGCTGTATTGGGCCATTTATTCCATAAACAGAACACCTGAAAATTTTGTTTTTAAAAATATTGTTCCAGCTTTCAATCATGTAATGTGAACATTATACGTGTGTAAGCAGGATAGTAAATATCCACTTGGAAGAGTGCTACACGGCTACATGGGTTTCAAGATTTAAGAAAGATCTGTGACTGGGAAATTTGATAGAGGCCTACTGAATTTTTGCAGAAGCACTGAAAGAAAATATTGAGGAGCTCTAGCAATTTAGTCACCCAGGTTTTTCCTCATAGACTCACATAAGGCTGCGGAAACAGGAAAGTAGCTACAGCCAGGGCTAAGTTAAGTGACTATAATGAGTTGAAACTTGTAACAATAAAGACCTATAGAATGTGTGAAAAATAAAACCACTGTGGCCTATATCAGGTCAGAGAGACTTGCCAGATGTGCAGGCAGGAATTATATCCTGGCAAGTTTTTACCTCTCAGAAATTACAATGTCCTTCAGTGGAACAAAGCTGATAGAGCTGAGTGATGGTACAAGCCTGGGGTAACATCAGCCTTGGGGTGCTAAGGTGGGAAGATCAAGGCTAGCCTGAGCGATGTAGTGAGACCCTCCATCTCAAACAAACAAACAAACAGCAGAGAAGGAAAAAGAGAACAGAATAGCTCTGTTTTGTTAAAGATGCAATATGTGACACATTTAAGCACTTCATGTAGTGCTTTGAATGATCCGTGCCTCTGTTTTGAGTGATGTGATTCAGGGGATATGAAGCACAGTCTGTTTGTACCAGGCCTCTAGCAATCGTAGACTGGCAGAAATAGAAATGAAAAGGGAATAAAAAAGGTAGCAGGGTGTCTAGACAGAAAAGTGCTTTGCCTAGACCAAGTGCACTGACCTATCTGACCACTAGATCGGAAAACTGGAAGGCACAGAATTACCTGAAGCTTATCTTTCAAAGCTCTGTCCTGCTCTGCCTTTAGCTCATCTTTGTCTTTCTGAATCTGGTTAGCCAGTTGTTGCACACGCTCCTCAAACATCTTTTCTTTCTGGTCTACCATATGCTGGTTTATCTTCTTCACTTCCTCCACCATTTTTGCTACGGCCTGTGCATTTTCAGTTTGTGCAGCTTCCACTGAGAAAAAGGAAGAAAACACAGTGTAGGATTATCACATAGCTTCTCCCTCAAATGCCTGTTTATATTGTCACTTTGCAGATAAACCAGTAGTGACTGGAGTTCCACCAAATACTTTTCATGCTCAGATGTGACTTTGAGAGTGAAGACACATCTTCGCTGTCTTGCTGTAGTTTGAAAACCTGATGTAACTAAGCCAGCACCAAGGAAGGAGAAGGCACTAATTACCCCTGGGCTTCACTGCCAGGGAAGCTCAAAGTCTGCTTAGATATTCACTCTACACAGGGACAAAAGTTCTCTGGCCGCCCCCCGCCCTCCCCGCAATGTAGCGTCTATACTCCGAATGATTTGAATGACTAAGCTTTCA
>NW_008359235.1:121666-127300 GCF_000622305.1 Nannospalax galili
CAGAAACATTATTCACTGACCTCTTAGTAGTTACACTCAGTTGGGCCTAAAGCCCTTGTTAATTTTCCATCTACTTTTCATATCATTTCTGACAACACAAATGAACTCTAAAATCAGGTCCTGGGTCTAGCAGTAGGGTGTGGATGGAGAAGATAAAGCTTTTGCTAAACAGATTATATAAGGTGTGATATCACACCGTCTGTGTTCTCTCTACAGGAAATGCACATGACTTCATACTTAGTGTGCACTTCACCATCATTAAAATCGCTAGCAGAACACACAACCATGAAAGAAGCGTTAGTAGGCGACTTTCCACTTTAATTTCATTTTTACAATGTTCATGGGCCAGTGTGTGTGCAAGCATGATGACCTCATGCTCAATGGAGTTGTTTACAGTGTGGAAAGTCAATCATTACACTTAACACTGGTGGGGGCTGTGGGGCAGGGAAACTTTGATGATGCATATTTAAGATTCTAATACATTTTATGTTCATTTCTCTGTTCTTCATCTCTTTGTCCTGAATTTCTTTCTCATATTTTCTTCTCTCTTCTGCTAGTTCCTCTTTGAAATACAGTTGCTGTTCCTAAAAAGGGAGACAAAATAATGACATGACATAGTGTCACATAAATTGTTGTGTAACTACAAACTAATTTGTACTTTAATTCTTTAACTTAATATCCCAATCAGATAAGGAGCTATCCAAGCTAGTCTCCTGTCTTAACTTCTATTATGTTACTTTGTCTTAAGGCTTTTGTGAAAGCTATGGGACACAGTTTGTCTCTTCACTGTCTTCAGAAGATGGTCACTGATGGAGTCCCTGAAATATTGTTGCAGAGTTCTCCTTTGGGATCCTTGATTCAAAAAGTAGCACAATAACTGTATGCAATAATCACATTTCTTTTCCCCCTACAACTTCCTCTTGTATAATGTGGATGGTCATCTCAGACAACTGCCAATGGGAGAATTTATCCATGATGCTAAGACGCAGGAGAATAGTTTGATCATGAAATTCAGTATAAGCCTGAAAAATTTTGGAGAGATTATTGAGGAAAGAAAATTGAGGCGATCAAGACTACAGTGTCCAGAGTGTACTTCTGGGTCAACACACGGAATCTTCAGATTTAGAATAAGCCCAGAGAAGAACAAGATAATAGCAGCAAGGACATTGATCCAGTGTCTTCGAGAAAACAGCTAGCCCTTCTACTCATCATGATGCCCACAGAGCTAACAACAGAGCTGGTAAGGTAAAGACAAAATCACTGCCAATTTTACTACACGGGAAATACACTCATCTTGTGCAATGTAATTTTTTCCTTGGAAAAAAGTAATAGTTTCTCTGTCATTAGTTGAGGATATAAATATGTAATATATAAAAATAATTTTGCACAGGGCCTCTGATTAATAGCTACTGTGTAAAGAATGACAATAATCCAGGCTCCATGGAGCATAGTGTTTGTTAAGCAGCCTTTAGCAACTGTAGATTTGTGGTGATAGAGACATGAAAGATATAAAACTGCAGTAAGTTTCCAGGACAGCTGGGGCTGCAGGGAGACCCTGTCTCAAAAAGACAAAAAACAAAACTAAAAACAAATAAAACTGTAGTATCTGGCTGAAATAGTCCTTTACCTGGACCAAGCATACTGATTTGTAGCCAGTGTCTTTTATCCCTGCCCATTGGATGAGAAAATTGGTATTACGTGGTGAATTACCTGAAGCTTAAGAGCCATGGCCCTGTCCTGTTCAGCCATCTGCTGAGCTCTGTCCTGCTCCATCTTTTCAATCAATTGTTGCACATGTTCCTGATAATTCCTGTCTTTATTTCCCAACATCAACTCATACTTCTCTTGCATTTCCTTCGACATCCTTGATATAGTCTCTGAATATTCAGCTTTCATATGATCCACTATGGAGGAAAGGGAAGGAAAAATATGTAGGATTGCAGGTTGTCTCCTCCCTGAGACCTATCTGTCGTGGTATTAATGGACGGATGGAGTTCTAAGGCACAAATTTACAAATTTTTTCTTTAAATGGACCTTACTGCTTCTGACATATTACATTACACTGAGACATGGGTTTTACTTGCTATTCTTGTTCTAAGGTGACCTGTATCTGAGGATAACCTCTAATTACTCACGGGCTCATTCATAGGGAGATGACTGAAGTTTCCTACATCTGCTTCTGTAGATGCCAGCTCTCCCTGAATTCAGTGTCCAAGTGCCAACTCATATGTCAGTTGTTAACTGTACCTCAACTGTACACTGAAACCATTGTGCTCTGACATTGGTGCCTTATAAGGGCATTTCTTTAAATGGAACCATACGTGGTCTATGGATCATTAGCACGAGCGATATTCAACTGTGACTAAAGAATTGACTAACTCTTCAGAACACACACATACCCTAAGTAAGAACATGGGGTTGAAGAATCTAACAGTATTGCATAGATGGAGGAGAAAAGTCTATTCTCAGAAGTTGGCTGATAGTTCCCTATCAAAATATGCATCTCAGTTACACAATTTATAGTATCTCCAGCAGAAAGTGTGGTTAATTTCAAATACAGGAACAAGTAAACGTCAAATGAATCATGAATAATACAGATAAGAATGAAATTTAAAACTTCACTTGGAAAGATGGTTTTGCAAGTGTTTCATTTTGCTAACTTATGGCTCAACAGGAGTACAAGTCTCCTGACTTCAAGTGTAGCACAGCAGCAGCTGAGAGATGTGCTACAGATACCATTAAACTTGTTCTCTGATGGGAGGGCATAACCAGGGAAACCCTTGTTCTGTGAATTAAATTTTCATTTGTTATTTTTCTGTATGTGTGTATGTGGTG
Source organism: Nannospalax galili (assembly GCF_000622305.1). Classification (NCBI taxonomy): domain Eukaryota; kingdom Metazoa; phylum Chordata; class Mammalia; order Rodentia; family Spalacidae; genus Nannospalax; species Nannospalax galili. The sequence continues at coordinate 124,502 of NW_008359235.1, forward strand.
GGGTGGGCAGTGTATGAACCCATCAGTTGAACTCGTCCCCAGGCTTCGCAGCAAGTGCTTTTACCCACTAAGTCATCTTACCAGCCCTGTTATAGGAATTTTTATGTTCTAGTAATCATGCAGAAGATAGTACTTGTTTCTTTGTGTCTCCTCTCCGCATTCCACATCTCTTCTTGAAGTTTTCTGCTCTCTTCTTGAAATCCTTCCTGGAGTAGTTGTTTCTGTTCCTAAGAGAAAAAAAGAGAATATTGACTTATAAAGAAAAAGTATAAAATTACAAAATTTATTACATGACTTTCAAATTAATTTATATTAAATTTCAATAATTCCTCAAGAGCCTTGACCTTTGCTTTTTATTTTGTCACCATGAGGCCAGAGGGTATGGCAAAAGACCATCAGATCCCCTGAAGCTGGAGTTACAGATGTTTGTGACCCTACTGGTGTAGGTTTTAGGGACTGAACCTGGGTCCTCTGTAAGAGTAGCCAGTGCTCTTAACCACTGAGCCATCTTTCCAGCCCCTTGGTGTCATTTTAAATGTGGAACATATGTTTTAAACTGGTATTGTTTTAATCTGAATATTTAAAAACTACAAATTGTTAAGCTTTAAATGACTTTTTTAAAAATAAAAGCAAGCCTGTAACAGACTTACACAATGCTTCTCTGTGAGGATCTATTGTTTGTGGATCTGTAGTTATTCAGAAAAATGAGTTTCACAGGACATTTTTTCTAAATGCAAATGACTTCCAATAACTAGAGATGCACCAGGGTTGCCACAGTAACCTTGAAGGGGCTGCTAGAAAATATGTGCTGGAAATTTTCTTATACAACATGATTCTCTAACCTCCACAGAGCAGTTTCAATTTCAAGTGATCTTCCTACCAATTCAGGACTCAGAAAGACAAGCCAACAGAATACCTGGAGTTTAAGAGCTAGTATCGTCTCTTGTTCTGCTTTTAACTGGGCCCTGTCATTCTCCATTTTCTCAGTCAACTGTTTCACATACTCCTGAAAACTCTTTTCTTTCTGTTCCATTAGTTTCTCATTCTCCTTTTGTGTTTCTTCTAACAATTTTGCAGCAGCCAGTGCAGATTCAGTTTTTTTACGTTCCACTGAGAAAGAGGAGGAAGAAGCGCTAAGTAGGTTTGCGGTGTGGACGCACTGAGTGTTCTTGTCCTCTACCAACTCATAGGATGAAGCCCTACTTACCATGCAATTATATTAGGTGGTGGGCCTTGCTGAGGTAATCAGATTTATATGGGATTATAAGAATGGAGCCCCCACTATGGGCTCAGCACTATTGTGAGAAGAAGAGACCAGACAGGTCTCTCCACCATGTGAAGATGCAGTGAGACGACAGCCAGGGTACAAGAGGCAGTGTTTTTGACCATCCTAGAATCCAGACTTTGGAATCCTGACCTTTAGAACTATGATAATTACATTAGTGCTATGTGTACCATCTGTCTATGGTATTCTGTTATAGCCATCAACACTGGAGGAGACAGTGGTGCATTCTTCCTCCTTATGCACTTTCTTATTGTCACTATTTGATGGAAAATTTCCTGGGGTCATTTTTCTCTTGGAGTGGCTGTACTATTAGTGACTTCATGCACACCAGCCAGGAAGGACCTCAGGAGTTACAACAAATTTTATGATTCCATAGATACCTTTTAATGTATTTTTTATTTTTATTGAATATTTGTTTATCTCACGCAGAAAATCATTTTTATACCCCCTTCCCCTTTGGCACCTTTCCATACCCCCCCGCCACTGGAGTTCATACCTTCTGACGTTTGTGTTAAGGCCTATCATTTAAAGTTACCGAACCCAGATGTCCTGCAGTACAAGTTCATCCACTGGGATCTAGTCAGTCTATCTAGAGTCCTTCCCTTTAAGAAGATCAGCTCATTCTCACTGAGCAGTAGTCAGCTACCAGTAATTCTTAGACTCAGATTGGGCCCTGCTATTCATTTCCATAGTTCTGTGCTGGGCTTTTTTTTTTGCTTAAGTTTGCACGGGTCTTGTGTACGCTGACATTGCTGCAGGTTTGCATGAGAAGACTCCTGGGAACCTGTAAGACTATGACCATATGGTCAAGCACCTCCTCCCTGGCTCTTGTCTCACTGAGCAGTAGTCAGCTACCAGTAATTCTTAGACTCAGATTGGGCCCTGCTATTCATTTCCATAGTTCTGTGCTGGGCTTTTTTTTTTGCTTAAGTTTGCACGGGTCTTGTGTACGCTGACATTGCTGCAGGTTTGCATGAGAAGACTCCTGGGAACCTGTAAGACTATGACCATATGGTCAAGCACCTCCTCCCTGGCTCTTACAATCATTCTGTCCCCTCTTCCACAATGGTCCCTGAGCCCTGGGTGGGCGGATTTTAATAGCAGGGTCCTGCCCAAGGACCCAAGCTCTGCAGACTCTTGTTCTCTGCAGTTTGGCCATTTGAGACTTTTTGCATTCCTGGCCTTCTGTCCCATGAGGGAGCTTCGTTGATGAGAATTAAATGATGCATTAGTGTTGTATTCATCCCCTGTTCTGTGTTCTATGAGCCTTAAGTGTGGAGGCTACAGCCTAGATGCACCACTTAGGCTTAGGCAATTCACAAACAATCTCTGTATATGACCAGTTGTGTCTCTTGAAAAAGAAGCTTCTCTGAAGCCACTATTTGATGAGCATTTACATGAGACACAAGTATGTTCACATCCTTTGCCCATTTGAGGAGAAAAAAACAAGAAAAACAAGCTTCTTAGATGGGTGGTGACTGGGATACTTGTCTATAGATTTAAGGACACATATT
>NW_008359235.1:127998-128957 GCF_000622305.1 Nannospalax galili
AATTGGCTCGGTGGTTAAGGGCATTAGCTGCTCTTAGAGAGGACCCAGGTTCAATTCCCAGCACCCACATAGTAGCTAACAACTGTAGCTCCAGTTTTAGGGGATCTGACACCCTCTTCCAGCCTCCTCTTAGCATTGCATGCCCAGGTGCACTTACATACATTCAGGCAAAACACTCATAAAATAAAAATAATATAAAATAGAATACATCTTTTAAAAAAAGATATAGCTATGCTGGTACCTAGCTATAATTCCACCACTTAGGAAGCAGAGGCAGGAGTTTAAGGCCTGCTTGGGTTACATAGTAAGACCTTATCTCAAAAGAAAGAAAAAAAAGAAGGGCCAGGCGTAGTGGCACACACCTTTAATCCTAGCACTGGGGAGGCAGAAGCAGGCAGATCTCTGTGAGTTCAAGGCCAGCCTGGTCTACATAGTGAGTTCCAGGACAGCTGGGGCTACACCGAGACCCTGTCTCAAAAAGACCAAAAGAGAAAAAAAAAACCAAGAAGTCCCCAAAACCTTAAGAAAACTAAGGAGATTCGTAGTCCTTCTTTTGAATCAAAACTTCTTATGAAGTCAATTCTTCCTACAGGTGATGCTCAGAGCAGAGATTGTGTATTTAATCCTAGTTCAGGGTCTAAACTTTGCTTTTAAACTGGATTGATATTTCCACGAGTGGAATACAGTCAACAAATCACAATCCTATGCCAAGAACCAAAACGATATATTTCATCCCTTTACTATGGTAGCAAATCAATCAGATAACAGTAGGTATTTAGTTTGATTAAGGAATGAACTGTCAATTTTATGCATTTAATTTAAAGAATGAATATTACAAAAATTACTTCAGTGAGTGACAAACATAAAATTATTTCTTTTATTATGACTCTAAAGAGACAACTGTCACTATTTTAAAAGCCACTAAGAATAGTTTGAAATAAATATGCTTTTCATTTCCT
>NW_008359235.1:129220-130811 GCF_000622305.1 Nannospalax galili
AATTTCCATGGCCTCTTTCTCACTGATCCTGTGCAGATCCAGCAGCTCTTGGATGGTTTCTGTGGGCAGCTGCACCTTCTGTCCCATCTCTTTGTCATAATGTTCAATGGCCTTTTTCACTGCAGCTAAGTTCTCTAGCTGAGCTAAGGTCAAGACTGCATTCTCCATGCATGGCAGGTCTCCACTGCTTATGGCTTCTACATAAGTCAGCACTAGCTTCTCTAGACCTTTCAATGGGGAGCACATGATGAAATATACTTTAGAGTTAAGAGATTTCTCCCTTCTGTATAATTATGAGATGGTCTATGACCAGTTGTTCACATTTTCAATGGCACGAGCATCATTCACAAGCCTGGTACTCTGACCTACTGAAATATAACTTTATTCTTTAAGGAAACCCAGACATACTATGCAAAGGAGAGAGTGAAAGTCCTTGCTGCAGATAAGGTAGACCTATATATATTGTACATGAATCTATCAGGCCCCCAACGTCTTTAGGCTAAGAATATTATGTTTTTGTTTCTATAATCAGTCTTCTGTATCATGTCCATGTCAAGCCTTTGATGAAATATGTGTGGGACAAATAATAGAGTTCTTACTTGGTTCATTCGAGCTCAGTTTTGTCCCCTAGAACTTTCTGCAGTGAACCAATTGTTCAGTGTCTCTACTTTAAATGATGGTAACCATTAAAAATGCCTGTTGATTCCAGGAAGTAAGGCCATATAATCTGGTTTTAAATGGACTTAATTTTATTTAAACTTAATTATACCTGCATCTGATGGCCACGGAAATAACAGCAGTCAAATTTGGTGCAACAGTGTTAAGAACAGAGCCACTTAAACTTGGTTTTTTTTTCTCTTTTCCACATAAGACATTTGGTTAATGAAAAATATTAGATTTTAGATGAATTGTGTCAAATTTAACATAAATACCTGTGGCCCCTATACTTCTGAAAGCAGAAAATAAATGAGCATGTCATCCTCCCTTTGCCTTGCAGGGAGTGAGGACTGGGAAGGAGACTCACGTGAGCCGTTGACCTTGAGGCCTCCCGGCAGAGTTTTAACCTTGGAACTGCTACTGATGTAGCAACAGAATTCTGCCACTTGCTGCAAAAACTCAGAATCGATCTCGTTTTCTTGCAGGGTCTCGAGCTCACGGAGTTTCTTCCACTCGGTGGGTGGATAGAAGACAAAGCATTTCTTCTTCGGGAAGAACTTTCGAATACAGAGTCGGGGCAGGTTGTATTTTTCAACTTCTTCACAGGTGCCTGGAGAAACACCTTTTTAAATGGGTGTGAACAGCTAGCAGAAGGGTTAGTGCGCCATTTATGAATCTCTTCAAACAAATGTTCCCTCTACCCCTAGTCTTCAGCCATGCGGAGCTTCCCGGACCAAAGGAAGGAGAGGAAAGCAATCTAATAACAGGATCCAAAACGGAAAGCCAAGAAACCCGCAACTTAATGAGATTAATATTGATTCTATTAAACAAGAAACTAAACAAGAATTATTTCTTAGTAATAACCAGGAGCAATAAACAAAAAGCAATATAAGAGGTTGCACAAGAATTAATTATTGGAATTTTTTCCTGTTTT
>NW_008359235.1:130927-132457 GCF_000622305.1 Nannospalax galili
ATCATGGTACCTTCATTGAGCTTCAAGGAATTCTCCAGGTACTGATCTGCTGTGAGTAACTGTCCATCTATTTCTATCTTCAGGGTCATATCTCTCAGAGTCCACACAAAGTCAGGGAAGAAGCTGACAAAGTTGGCAGAGTCCTCCACCGCATCGCAGCCAGGGGAGGATTTGGATCTGATACGTTTTGTCAGCTCTGTCACATAGCTGAGTAGCTAAGGAAAAGTGATTAGATGAACAGGGTCCCTGATCCTCTCACCTCATATTAGTCTCATCTATTCCCACAAGAATTTTGCTGTTTTGACTCATGCCAATTTATTAGTAGGTATACAGGATCCCCCACATGCACACCTTGCATTTGGTTTTTTTTGAGTGTCTTTTGATATTGACTCTACTCCATTCACAGGCTAGGATGTTCTGCACCACAGAAAGGATACTGCAGTTGGTCCATGGCCTGCTGGTTGATGGCTCCCACGCTATTGTACACAAAGGTACTGCTCAAAAGTACTGTCAAGGCAAAGATCCAGCAGTCGTTCTGGTTGTCACCCTGAAAGTCAGAATACATGTGGGTCAGGGGTGTGTTTTTTTCCCATGTCACTTTCCAGTTGAGCAGTGGCAAAACTGTGCTCATTTAACTAGAATTTTCCTAGAGTACTTAATAAAACCTATGTGATCTTTATAACTTCTGCCAGATTAAATCTAAACAAAATAATTATGGATTCTACTTGAACTTTAATACTTTTATTAGTAAATGTAGCTTACGCTCATTCTTATTAGACATTCTTATAATCATTGGTGGGTAATTACAAAAAGGGCAGTGGACATTGGTAGATATTCTAAGACTGCAAATATATTTTAGATTTAAATATTTATCTTGTTTTTTCATAGCAATGTTGACTTGCATGGAGATATAATATTTGTAGCTATTTTATCTCACAGTTCTTTTTTCTAGTGCTAGAAATGGAAACCAGGACGTGCACAGCTAGTTGAGCACTGTGAGTGAGTCACGTGCTCAGTCCTGGCAGCTATCTTGTTCCGTAATTATTTACTTCAGTTATATCAAAGCACTGCCACGAGGCAAATGTGTAATTATGTAATCCCATTCGGTATGGATCAGTAAGCCGAACTAAAAGAAATTTTAAATTTATGGAAACCAGGACGTGCACAGCTAGTTGAGCACTGTGAGTGAGTCACGTGCTCAGTCCTGGCAGCTATCTTGTTCCGTAATTATTTACTTCAGTTATATCAAAGCACTGCCACGAGGCAAATGTGTAATTATGTAATCCCATTCGGTATGGATCAGTAAGCCGAACTAAAAGAAATTTTAAATTTGCTTAAGACTCTTAACAGCAAAGTTTCTGTTCACACACAATCATCAGGTTTCTGTCAAATAAGACCCATGACACTGAGTTTACTTTTGATACTTTTATAATGTTGGGTGTTTTGCCCAGCTTACAACTGGGCATTAGTAATTTAAATACGGAGAACCAACCATCCTGCTCTTCTATGATTCCATACCGAATGGGATTA
>NW_008359235.1:133618-141225 GCF_000622305.1 Nannospalax galili
ATTGAACCCCAGTCCTCTGCAACAGTATCCAGTGATCGTAACCCCTGAGCCATCTCTCCAGGCCCACAATCTGGCATTCTTATGAACATATCCCATCTCAGGTAGTCTGAGATGAATATGCTGCTAAATATTGTGGGGAAGTAGGTGAGCCTTCTCTAAAGAAGGCACAAGTCATACTTGAGTGAAAAGCTTTATATACAGGATGTTGATGCTCTTCAAAGTAAACATGAACATAGCCTGAGGGGATTGTCCTGTTCCAGGATTAGGCCAGTTCACCCTGCTGGAATTCTCCTGACTAGCCTGGCCAAGAACCAGCTGCCAGTGGTCTCTGGAACACCCTGTCCAGCTAATTAGATACCTTCCCACTCAGACACAATCTTCAGGCTCTGAAAATAGGACTATAAAGCTCTGCTGTGTCTCCAGGCTAGCATGATCAGCTGGCTGGAACCCTCACACCCCACCTCCATCTTCACACTCACAGTCCGAACTGTGACTCCTTACCATAAACACTGGACCAGCCTGGAATCATCCCATCCCTCCAATAAAAAATAATAAATGAGAACCTGAATCACAGACCAACTTACCTCATCAAAAGGCAAACCAAACTACAACAACAATAAAAACAGAACCAAACTTCAACTCAACAAAGGCAGGCTAGAAGTAGAACTTCTTATCAGACACACAACCAGCAAAAGAAGTCCATGTACCCAGGTCACACTGCAAAAACACTAGTAATATGAAAAACCAAGATAATATGTTCTCACCAAATCCCAAAGTTCCAGTAAAAGTGTTCTACAATGAGAACTATCAGAAGAACCCCAGGATAGAGAACGTAAAATAACAATCATAAACGTGATCGAAGGATTCAAAGATCTGTGTGTGTGTGTGTGTGTGTGTGTGTGTGTGTGTGTGTGTGTTTGACAGGGTTTCCCCCGTCCCAGCACACCTGGAAGTCACTATATGGACCAGGTTAGCCTCTGATTCACAGAGATCTGCCTGCCTCTGCCTCCTGAAGACTGGGATTAAAGGCATGGACTACCACACCCCGAATGGAAGTCAAGGATCTAAAGAACACACAAACAACTCAGAGAACGCAAGGGGAATAGGAATAAATTCCTGACTGAAGCTCAAGAAAATACAAATACACAGCTGCACGAAATGACGAAGACAACTCAGGATTTGAAAAAGCGAATTCATAAAAGGGATAGAAATATTGATGAAAACTCAAGTTGAAATGAAGATGTATTGAAAAACTCAAGAAGCCAATTTGAAATAACAGGGGGAAGCCTCACCAACAGAATGAATGAATGGAAGAGAATAGGTGTCTATGCGACGCCCACCCTAAGTGACACATCTACAATGTAACTTCTACACCTAAGGCTAAGGGAACATAGTGGAACAGGGGTCGAAAGAATATTAATGCATCTTTAAACCCTCACCAGTGACGTGCAACAAATGGTGATTAACCGTGAAAGCCACAGCTAGCCAAAGTGCAGAAAATAAGAGACTGCGGAATGTTCATCCTTGAATAAAACACTATTTCCAACCTGTGACACCCAAGGCTCAGGGACCATTGCAGGGGAAGGGGTAGAAAGACTTTAAGAGCAAGAGGTGGTGGATGAAGGAAACAGATTTCCGGACATCTAGTCAGTTACTCATTAACTCACAGCAATGATTACAGGATGCACAAGACCCAGGCAAACTCAAGCAGACAAAACCACAGCATAAAATGAGGATGTGGGTAAGCAGCCCCAGCCTTGGCTGAGGAACTATTTGTAAACAGGAACTGCTGGGGAGGGAGAGTTGGCTTTCTTTATGGGGTGACAGTACATAGATTAACCAAGATCCAATAGATGGTCCCACACCAAAGGACATTAAAGAATACAATGTTGACTTGTAGGTCTTGATATATATGACAGAGTACATGAAATGCGGGGACGGGGGAGTGCTGTAAGAAGGCTGCAGATGGGGGATGGAATCTAAATATGATCAAAATATATTGTATGAAATTTGCAAAAATTCAAGTAATAAAAAGTAATCAATAAAATTAACTCAGATAGAAAATATCTGAAAATCCTTAAAATATCAGTCCTATTTCAGGTCACCGTAATCCACTGAGATAAAGATTTAATACTAAGAGAGAAATGCCCAAAATGAAATTTGTTCTAGGGGAAGCATTCAAGAGATAATCAACCACTCTATCCACCCAAGAAGGAAGACCTGCCCCAGGCTGCCACTGCCCTGCCTCCCTCTCCTCCTCTGGTGCCAATCCCTTACACTGAAGAAAGAGCTGAAGACCTTGCTCACAAACAGCATTCTTCCCAGAACAAGAAACTCCCAGTTCACCACTTCACCAAGCTCCAATACTTTGACTTAGGACCACCTAGGAGACATACCTCTGGGAGTGTCTATGAGGGTGTTCCAGAGTAGATTAACTGAGGAAGAAAGACCCACTCTGAATGTGGTCAGCACCATCACAGACTAGGCTGAGGTCATGAACTGAATAAAAAGACACAGTGGACTGAGCCCCAGTGTTAATCTCTCTCTGTTCTCTGACTGTGGATGCAATGTGACCAGCTGCCTTGTGGTCCTGCTGCCTGACCTTCCCTGCGTGGATGGACTATACACTAAAACTGAGCCAAAATAAACCATTTATTCTAAGAAAAGAAAGAAGAAAGAAAGAAAGAAAGAAAGAAAGAAAGAAAGAAAGAAAGAAAGAAAGAAAGAAAGAAAAGGTGTGTTATGTTTAAATTCAAGCTTATATTGGTAAAATGTAAAGAGTAAGGAATTTTCATAGATTAGGGATTAAATTGAAAATGAATTCCCATTCTCACTTTCTCAACGTCTCCCAGGCCTTCCGTGTCAAGCAGAACTAGAGTGTGGTCTGACTTGTGGGGATGAGGCATACACCACATCCAGATTCCTTTGGTATGAGACTGCACTGTAGAGCCCAGAGAGAAACCTGTAAATTATAGAAAAATAAGAGAGATTTAGTAGCAGGTGCTGAAAGAAACTGAGTTAAAAATTAGCATCATCTGCATTTTAGCTCTGGAAACTGTTATTAAATATGACAATGCTGTTGTAATGAAATGCTTCTTCTAAGCTTGTGGTTATTAAATAAATAATTTTTTAATTACCATCATCAAAGTCAGCAGAGCTAACTGAAACCAAAATTAGCATTGATATTTTACCAAAAATAATCACAATATTCAGTATCTGAAAATATTCAACATATTATGATTTTAAAAAATAACATTCAACAAATTAGAAGTAAAAGAAAATTATCTCAGTGTAATAAGGGCCATATTTGAAAATCCACTCTAATATCCCATTCAATCACTAAAGATAGAAAGCTTTTTTCCTAAGATCAGAAAATGAAAAAAAGGTGCATATTTTGGACATTGCTATTCAACTTGGCACTGGAAGTGCTATCCAAAGTAATTAGTCAAGAAAAGAAAATCGCAGAAACCCAAATAGGAATGGAAGAAGTAAAATTATCCTGTTTATAGGTGGCATGATCTTAATGTAGAAAACCTCAAATATGTATCCTCAAATAGATAAAATAAACAAATCCAACAAAGCTACAGCATACAAAATCAGCATATAAAAATCATATTGTGGTACAAGCCTTTAATCCCAGCACTTGGGAGGCAGAGGTAGGAGGATCTCTGTGAGTTGGAGGCCAGCCTGGTCTACATAGTAAGTTCCAGGCCAGCTGGGACTACAGAGAGATCCTGTCTCAAAAAAAGACCAAAAAAAACCCATCTTATGAATTCTATAATTGGTTCCATCTCTATACAGTAATAATGAATAACCTGTATAAGAAATTAAGGAAGCTATAATCCTATTTGCAACATCAAAAGAATGAACTACTCAGGATTATACTTCAACAAGAGGGTAAAAATCTGTGTAGTGAAAAGCATAACTTGTTGAAAGAAATTATAGAAGACACAGTCAAATACATATCTAGTGTTTATGGCTTGGAAGAAATAGTAATGTTAGAATATCAGTACCATTGAAGTGATAAACGCTCTTTCTTTTTGTGCTGGGGAACCTTGCTAGGTTACCCAAGCTGTTCCTGAACTTGGGAGCTCAAATGATCTTCCCACTTCAGCCTCCCAAGTACTGGGACTTCTGCCCTGAACCACACTCTTTGCTCTCCTTATATTTGTGTAGTCAAATCAAAGAAATAGGTTGTAGAGTGGTGGTGGGAATGGTCAAATGGAGAACTACTGAAAAGTGGTTACTTAGTTTATGCTGCAGAACATGGAAAGTGTATGGAAATGGATTGATTTGATGATTATACAATGAAGAATATTTACCTAATGCCACAGAATTGTGTGCTTTAAAATGGTCATAAGAATTAAGTCTTTGTTAATTATATTTATGATATTAAAAATCAAACTCAATTTGAAATCATTTTAGTCTTAAAACTCAATAGAAACTTGCTGTTACAACATGAACTTTTCAATAAATGCTTTACAGTTTATTTCACGTTGTGATATAAATTAGCTGTCCTTACTAATGCCTCTTTCTCTCTACAATAGAAATGATTTATGCTTTTGAAAGGGAATCTAAGACAAAGTAAGGCCTGCTGTTGAACTGACTTGCCCCTGGAACAAAATGAAGATTTAAAAACCTAACTTTGAATGGGAGGTAACCTTCCAGTATTCATCTCTTTAACTTCCTCTCCTCATACCCTATGCTGGAAGCTGACACTGCTGGTGGACAAAGAAGACCTAGCACAGCTCTGCTGGTGGCACTCACCTGTTTTCTTCCCAGCCAGTTTGTTCATCAGGTAGGATTTTCCCGTGCGGTAGAAGCCCACGATGGCCACCACCACCACAGGCTGAGTGATGGCTGACAGGATCTCCAGGGCTTCCTGGTTAGGTCTCAGCTGTCCTTTGACGTTCTCAATGAGGCACATGGGTTCTGGCATGTGGGGCTCTAAGGCCATGTCCACTGGGACCTCTTGACTACAAGGGAAGAGATGTAATCAGTTAGAAATCTCTTTTCTCAGAAGGTGGAGCTATACAGTCCTCTGATGTGAAAAAATGTTGTACATGCGGCAATGACAAGGTAAGGAAAAACCTGTGCCATTTTTGAAGGTTATGGAAATATTATCAATGTAGTTGAAAAAATGTTACTGTAACAATGAATTATCAGCAGTCAACTACTCTTACAACCCAAATTTTCCTTTTAGCTTATGAAGGAAATTTTTCCTTTTGTATTCTTATTTTAAAATGTATATTAGCTATAAAGTGGGAAAGGAAAACTACAAAAATTAATTTTAAAATTCTAGACATAGAGAATTTTCCTTTTCAAAAATAGAATTTTACTAAACACGGGATCAAATTAATTTTTTATCAAAGACAAATGCACAAAATTCAATATAGATTATTTCCTTATTTCTTACAACGAATACTCTCATAAGTTGAAAACTCAGTTTTTTAATGATTGTCCTTGGATAATTTGCACAGGTATTTAGTACTTTCCTTCCTCCTCTACCCAAGCTCTTATGAATATTTCACAACGATGAGAAGCTACAAAGTTCCTAACACTGCTGTTCCCGAAGAGGAACCAACACAACTTACTTCTGCAAGTTTTATGGATTGATGATCGTGGGAACACATGACAGGAGAGTCTTTCAAAGACTTTGAAGCTGTGAATGAGGTTCCCAAAAGAGAAAAGACCGCCCCTAAGTTAAATATTCTACAAGGCTGACTGGCTGATACAAACTGGTGATTGTAGAGAGCTAGAATGTCACTGGTGTGGAACCAAATTATCAAGGCTGTCTTATGGCCATCTTAGCCCTCTACATAGCCATTCATTGCCTGCCTCCAATCACTGACCTACATCCTTATAAATATTTGGAATGTACAGAATCCTAGCTTCCCCAAAACCCAAAGTCTAAGAATGTCATCAGATAGCATTTGAGGTCCAGAGCTGAGGTTTCCTACTGTGCTGTAACCTGATACTTCACCAGTGTATTTGACAGTGTCATTTATGATTTTTCTCTATTCTGTTATTTAAAAGACTTCATAAAACTGTCACCATATTGACACATGCATGCTATTAGGGTAATCTGAATCTATATTCTTGAGCCATCACTACTATTTGGCTTCAGAATCTCTTATTCTCTTTAAGAGTGTGTGTATTTTTGTGTTGACAAGAGTGTGTGTGCAAGAGCAGTGTTCTATTGAGCTTCATAAGCTTCACAGTAAATTTACCTAAATGCAGGCAGGTTATGAGTGCAACCTTACAAACACAGGATGTGGCTCAAAACAACTATGATGTGAAAGTCAAGTCAGGGCTCGAATCAAGAGCACTCAATATAAAGTTGTTCAAGGAACATTTCCTTCGTACAATTTTAGGTTTCCTGCTTTGTTTTTCCATTTACTAAGAAAGGAGAAATGGGAAGAGGAAGAAAAGGTGGAGGAGGCAGAGGATAGGAGCTGATGAGGTGGAGAGAGTTGTTAAAGGGGGTGATGAATGAGACTGGTTCCTGACAAGAACTCAAGGGAGAGGCCTGCAGAGGCAGGAACAATTGTGTTGGGTCCTGTGGGACAAAGGCGCTACAAGGTAAGCAAAGACACTGCCCTTAGTCCCACAGTGCTTTTGGAGGAAACCATTTACTAAAGCAAGGGGTCTAAATGCCTCAAACAAGGGATAAGGAGTGAGCACAGGCAATCAATCAGTCTACACTTCTGAAGGAGGAAACTGACTTTGAAGTTAAGTTCAGATGTGTGATAGAAAGCATGCAGCTTTCCTGATCATCTTTGATAGAATATGTGAATTGCAGAAGAGCCACAAGCTTCATTAGGGAAAGCCATCCCTTAAACAGTCTAACTGGCCCTACACTAGCAGCCTGGCCTTGCTCAAGCCTAATCACCTGGTCACTCCCTGGACTGGGAGAGAGACTGTTTATGGAGCCCACCTGTCTTCTTTAGTACTATAGATAACTCACCCACCTGCCTGAGCAAATAATCTTCAGAAAAGAGACCCTCAAGGACACCATACCCTGGCACAGAGTTAACGCTTGCAGCCATGTACCGCAGAGTTCCTATATAAGACCAGACTGCTCCTTCTTCAGTGTGCAATAATCATTCCTCGAGGAAAAGAGCTGTCAGCCCTTTGCTGGGCTTCCTGAATCCAGGGAGCTCATTCCTTGCCTGTTGCAGGTCTGGCTCTGACTCTTATTTCTAAACTTTAAACTCGTTCCTTTTCGCAACTCCTAAATCTAACGATCTTCCCCTCTGGGTTTCAGTGTTTTCTGCCTCTGTCCATCAGTATCACAAGCTGCTTTCCCTGGATCGCATTCCTCATGAAAAGGAAATCCCACATGCAGCCCTTTGAGTTTCTTAGCTGTAGTATGAGGGATATTAGCAAGTGCCACCAATGTCCCTGTCATTTAACTGTCCATACTCACAGAGACAATATGAAGAAAGAGAAAGATTATCCTAACCCTTTGTTCTTCAGCCATGTGTCCATTGTTCTCTAACTCAATACAGACCATACTGACACTCAGTGACCTTCTGACCTGAAAATACCCCTCTGGATTTTGGGAAACCTGTGCCCCATCTCACACTCAGGAGCAGCCTATCCTG
>NW_008359236.1:0-580 GCF_000622305.1 Nannospalax galili
ATCCGTACCTACTGCCTGGAAGGGTTTCCTGTACCTAATCCCATTTCAACATCTCCGACTACCACCACGAGCCGTCCATCCACAGTCATCCCAACAGTGACAACCAGTGGGAGCCCTCCGCTCACGTCCATCGCATCAGTTCTGACTAGCCTGCTCCTGCTGAAAGTCCTGCTTTGATCATTCAGGCCCTGCCAATCCCATGGTCTGTCACATGTGAACATGCTGACATCCCTTCCTTAACACAGGAAAATTAAAAACTGGTGGTTACTCATCTTGTTTGTTCTTTAGGTTAAAAACTCTGATCTGTTTTTTTAAAAAAAACTTATGTGTGTATGTGTGTGTATTTCTATGTGTGAATGTGCACATGTGAGTGTAGGTGTCTGTGGAGGCCAGAAAAAGGCGTCCGATGGCCTGGAGCTGGAGTTATAGGCTGTTGTGAACTGTCTGACATGGGTGCTGGGAACCGAACTCAGGTCTTCCACAAGAGCGTTAGTGCTCTTAACCTCCGAGCCGTCTGTCCAGACCCTCAAAATGGAAGAATTAAAAACTAGAGATTACTTGTCTTTTTTGTAATTAAAAA
>NW_008359236.1:1591-3383 GCF_000622305.1 Nannospalax galili
TAGGTGGGCCCTACAGTATTAGAGACCAAGATTTGAAGTCTTACATCTGAGCAGCACTTTCTGGTTAGGAACAAAATCATCAACGAGAAATAACTGTCTAAATAACTTTTTATATGAACTTAAGCCTAATGTCTGGAAGTGTAACCCCTTGAGCTCTTAAAGAAGTATTCTGACGACTGCTCTTTGGTGATACTTTCCTGCACACTGTTTGTTACAAGTGAAGTGGGTTCTTCCGTGCAACTTCCCTGCTGTGTCCAGAAAACCGTGGTTCCTTGCAATCCTCTGCCACTACTGCTCTGCAATCTTCCACAATGATCCTTGAGCCTTGGGAGGAGAAGACGTGATTTCGGCGACCAATTTCGGGCAGAGCAGCCCACAGTCACTTGTTTACAGCACATTGACCAGGTGTGGGTCTCTGTGTTAAAACTGCCGTCTGCTGCAAGACGTTTCTCTGGTGAGAGTTAGGAGATGCACTAATCCATGGGTGTAACAACCCGTCTTCAGGAGTCGGCTCAATACTATGTCCATTTAGCAGGATAATAGGTTCTGCCCCACGACCTGTGACCTGTCCAGACACAGGCTCGTGGCTCTGGTAAGAGTGACAGGGATGCGCTCCCCTCTGTGAAGTGGGCCGTAAATCCAATCAGAAAGTGTTTGGTTACCTCCATAGTATGTGTGCCACTACGGCACCCATGGGTGTACCAGGGCAGGTCAGTTGTCACTGCAGCTTGTAAGGCTGATCATCACTTTTCTCCTCTGGTGGCATCATAGCACCTACAGCACCATGAAAGCAAGGTGCTGCAGATGAAGCTTTGAGGTCAGCTCACATACATGGTGTCTTCAGCAACATGGTCTTACTGGCAAGTTCTCAGGGTAAACCAAGACCCAGGGCAATAGCCAGTGTTGTTTGTGGGTCTATGAGACTCTCCCTGGTCAACAACTCCAAAAGAGAGAGCCCATTCCTGGCACTAAGCTTTTTATTTGCCAGCCTGTAGTGTCGGGGGGGGGATTGTCTCCCCATTCTAGGGTAACCTCATTTAAACTCTTCTATGGGCACATGTATATATTTTAAGAAGCTTCTACAGTATTAATTTTCCATATGATCTTTTCAAAAGGCCTTTAGTGGTATCTCTCTTCATACTGCTGCCTCTACCCTGCCTCCAATTCTCCTCATTTAACTTTTCTAATTCTATTCTTCTAATTCTATCGTCATTCTCCCCCCTTTATGACACTTGTGCTGGATAGCTTTAGTGTCAACTTGACACACCTGGGTTGAGGGACCCTCAACTGGGAAATTTCCTCCACAGGATTGGCCTGTGGCCATGTCTGAAGGGCATCTTCTTGATGATTGAGTGATGTGGGAGGGCCCAACCCACTGTGGGTGGTACCATCCCTGGGCAGGTTGTCCCGTGTGGCATAAGAAAGCAGGCTGAGCAGGGGCCAGGGGAGCAAGTCAGTAAGCAGCGTTCCTCCATGGCCTGTGCTCCAGCTCCTGCCTCCAGGTTTCTGCCCTGAAGTTCCTACCTTGGGCTCCCTGATGAACTGTGACCAGGGATATGTAAGACAAATAAACCCTTTCCTCCCCAAATGGTAGTGGTCAGAGTGTTTTATCACAGCAATGGAGAAACAAACTAGGACAACACTGAATTCTATATTCCCTTCCAGGCAGCCCCTAACTAGTTTCTTGACCTGTATGGATTTTCAAATCAGAGCACATATACCCAAAATTTCAAAGCTATCATCTATGAGAGATGGGAGAGAGAGAGAGAGAGAGAGAGAGAGAGAGAGAGAG
>NW_008359237.1:0-247 GCF_000622305.1 Nannospalax galili
TCTTTCTGAGTTTTTGATGTAGGCACTTAGAGCTATAAACTTCCCTCTAAGCACCGCATTCAGCGTGTCCCAGAGGTTTTGTTGTGTTGTGTTGTCCTTTTCATTTAGTTCCAGGAATACATTTATTTCTTTCTTAATTTCTCTTTTGACCCATTCATCGTTCTGGAGTGTGTTGTTTAATCCCCATGTGTTCATGTGGTGATAAGTGCTTCTTCCAGTGTTGACTGTAAGCTTTATTGCATTGTGG
>NW_008359238.1:0-1121 GCF_000622305.1 Nannospalax galili
ACTGAATACCATTTCCTCTGCTCGTTTTTCTATCAGGGATTTCTTGTCACTCTGCTTACAGGGCCCATATCCTGCTCCTGGGGATAAGGATGAAAGAGACTGAAGACTGATTTCCAGCCTGCCCTCTTACCACCATTAAACACCCCAGTTGAGTGTGATGTGGCTCTGTAGAACTGTGCCTGCCTAGCATGGTAGAATGCTGGCTTTGATCACCAAGATATCAAAAATGGAGACAGTGAAAGATGGTTATGAAGATAAATAGGTAGATAGAAAGAAAGAGAGAGAAAGAAAGAAAGAAAGAGAGAGAGAGAATGAAAGAAAAAAGAAAGAAAGAAAGAAAGAAAGAAAGAAAGAAAGAAAGAAAGAAAAAGAAAGGTGAAACATGAGTAGATAATGGATGATATAGATATGAATATGGTTAGGTAGAGAGATGTTAGATAAATAGACATAGATAGTTGATACACAGATTGGATGGATAGACAGATGATTGATGATAGATAGAGAGATAGATAGATAGATAGATAGATAGATAGATAGATAGATAGATGATAGATAGATAGATAGATAGATAGATAGATAGATATTGTTGATGAATAGATGCTAGATGATATAGATTGATGCTGGTTAGGTAGAGAGATGATAGATCAATAGGTATAGATAAGCCGGGCGTGGTGGTCTACGGCTGTAGTCCCAGCACTTGGGGGGCAGAGGAAGGCGGATCTCTGTAAATTCAAGGCCAGCCAGGTCTACATAGTGAGTTCCAGCACAGCTGGGGCTTACAGGGAGACCCTGCTTTAAAAAGACCAAAAAAAGATATAGATAGATAATAGAAGGCCAGATTTAGATAGATAGATGATAGATAGGTAGATAGATAGATAGATAGATAGATAGATAGATAGATAGAAAGAATAGGTATATAGGTAGGTAGTTGAAAGATTGTAGACACAAAGATACTAAGTAGATAGATGACAGATGATAGACAAATATTTGGTAGATTAAAGCGTATGTAGATGACATGTAGGTAGATGACAGAGAGAGTAAAGTTTTCATGGCAGAATATCATGGATAGGCCGAGTTAACAGCAGATCTTCATCCACGGCCACACAGGTGCTCCTAAGGCC
>NW_008359239.1:0-225 GCF_000622305.1 Nannospalax galili
CCTGCCTAAAAATATATTAAAATATAGGATTCTCTTTTTAATATTTTATTTTTTTAAAATTTATTTTATGTGCATGAGTGTATTGCCGGCATGTACATGAGTGCACCCGTGTCCTGCAGTGCCGTAGAGATCTGAAGAGGGCTTCGGATTCCCCTGGAACTGGAGTTCAGGACCATTCATAGCCACCATGTGGGTGCTGGGAATCAAACCCAGGTCCTCTGCAAG
>NW_008359240.1:0-260 GCF_000622305.1 Nannospalax galili
GACTGTGGACTTTTAAACAGTATTGAGACTGATAATGACTATGGGGACTTTAAAATTTGGACTAAATGCATTTTGCATTTTATATGGTCATGAGCCTATGGGGGCCAGGGGATGGAATGTGATAGTTTGAATGAAAATGCTCCCCATAGGCTCTAAGTATTTGGACACTTTGTCCCCAGATGATGGTGCTGTTTGGGAGATTTTAGAAGGTGTGGCTATCCTGGAGAAAGCATGTCACTGGGGGTGGGCTTAGAGAGTTC
>NW_008359241.1:0-1300 GCF_000622305.1 Nannospalax galili
CATTGTGAAGGCACCACGGAGCATTGTGATGTCACTATGGAACATTTTGAACTCATATTGAAAAAATGTGATGGCACATTGGAGCAATATAACGTCACACGGGGTGATAGTGTTGGCACATTGGAGCAATGTGATGTCACATTGGAGGATTGTTTTGTTATAGGCGTGGAAGCGCTGGGCTCTCAGGGTCCCAGCGCAAACTCCTGGGCAGTGAAAGCTCCTCTTCTACTGAGGTCTACTCAGTCGATCCCGTCCCTATTTCACCCATATACCTTCCTCAGGATGTGAGGTCCACTGGCCACTTGGACCACACGGGAAGCGTACGAGGAATGGCGAAAGCCAGGGAGTCCGTGAGTCGTGACGGAGGAATAGCGCCCCCCGGGGAGACTGGATCACAGGATTTAGTGTTACAGCTCAAGACAAGTGACTCAGCTCAGATCTCAGTGATTCAGCTCCTGCTCCAGCTCCAGCTCCAAGTCTTGGTGAAGTGATCCAGGCTCCGAGTCTAAGTGAGGTGATCCAGGCTCCGAGTCTGAGTGAGGTGATCCAGGCTCTGAGTCTAAGTGAAGTGATCCAGGCTCCAACTTTATTGGGGTAAAACTAGGACTATTTATAGTGTAGAGACAGTAGAAGAAATCTTAGCTGATTTGTACTTTTAGGATGCCTCATTTACATAGGGCGGTGGGCTTCTATCAGGCTATCAGACAACGCCTGATTAAAAGCTGGTAGCTCCTGTGCCAGAAGGCACGTATTTGTGGCGAGCACTTTAAAAGAAGAGTCAGGGAGGATGCCAGGAAGGCACTCTGCTATGAAGGAGTCTGCAGCACATGGTTTTCCGAGCTCATAAGCTATCCAGACGTGAAGAGACTTCTACTTGCATAACAGAGGACCCCAACATCTCCCGCTCTTTGATTAAAATATGAAAGTGTCATCGCCAGCCCTCAGAACCAACTCATTTCATCTCGGGAAAATCCAAAGTTTGATAACTGACCATGACCTGATGGCAGTAACAGTCAGCAAGGAGACCTTGAAAAACAGTGAAACAGCAATAATACACAGTACTATCAGAGAGCAATAAGGGATAGGGGCCATGCAAAACAAGCCAATAGATTACAAAGTTTTGAGGGTGTTAACATTGGTTTCAACAACATCTGATTCATTTACAAAGAAACAGTATCTTTCCCAATATCATATAGTCCCATGTTTAACAGCTATCAAGTCCAATGTTCTTTTATTGTGAAGCATAACTTCTGGCAAGAAAGTTCATCTGCTGTTGGAGAAACTCCTGGCTACCAGTTAC
>NW_008359241.1:2230-2669 GCF_000622305.1 Nannospalax galili
CCTGTTGTTAACAATGGATCTGGTCCTTTCCAGAGTCCATCAAAGGGGTCTCTCCATTTAACCATGATGGGTGGTACTGGGTGTATTTGAGCCCAGTGTCGGGTGATGGGAGGAGCATCTGTCCCTCTATATACATTAAGTACATTAAGAGTCAATAAGGCTAATGTTAATTGAATATTGGGAGAATATGTTGTTTGATCCTGTCTTTTTAATTGGTCTTTTAATGTTTTATGCGACCTTTCCACAATGGCTTGTCCTTGTGGGTTGTAAGGTATGCCAGTGTGATGGGTGATTTTCCACGCTTCACAAAAATTTTTAAGTGAAGAGCTGGTAAAGGCTGGGCCATTGTCTGTCTTTAATTGTGCAGGGAGGCCCATAATAGCAAAGAATGAAAGCATATGATTTACTAGCTTTCTCGAACTTTCACTGGTTTGAGCGG
>NW_008359242.1:0-883 GCF_000622305.1 Nannospalax galili
CCTTTATAAGATCTCACCTAAGAGCTCTGCTCACCTGACACTATTCCTATGATACAGTGGGCATCATATGCATGTAGGCACAGGAGTGGGTAGACACAGATTCGCATCTTATACTTATCCTACCTTGTCAGCTGAGTTAGCCGTAGTAGTATAACATATCTCAAGGACCCACAAGTCCCTTAATGATCAAGTTCATCCTCTTGCTAAAGGGCTCAAAAACAACTGTCTGTTAAATGTAACAAAAAAGAGATGGTAAAGCAACAGTGGTCAGTCAGGAAAAGGACGGCTGACAGAATTCCCTTCAGGAATTAGGCTTATGAGGAGAAAGGGCGTTAGGACCATGATTAGATCTAGAGGACTGAGGAAGAACATTAGATAGAAAACGGTACAAGAGGACTAGCTTCCAAAATGAGATTAACCAAACACACTAATATAGATCCCTAAATCCTCACCCTGGCAGTCTTCTCACTGCTAAATTCCCAGCCTCTGGATCAGGCAGACAGACCTGCCAGGACTCTGGTAAGTCAATTTCAGTTCACTGCCTCTCTACCCTATTTTTCTCAACTACCTCCACCCTCCTGCTGGCCTCTCTCACAAGCGGGCTCCAATTCCTTCATCTCAGGAGGACTAGCTAGCCCTCATGGCCAACTTCCCAGCTTTCCAATCAGGCAGACAGACCTGCTTAGTCAGAACTCTGGCCAGTCTACTACCCAACAAGAACTTGAAATACCCATCAATTTGTCTTCCATACCTAAACAAAAAGTAACTAAGCTACAAAAACAGTATTAACAGAACCAAAATTAAATTATACAAAACAGAGTAGAAGTTCCTGTTGAACACATAACCAACAAAGAACATCCATATACCCAAATGGCAATGCAAA
>NW_008359242.1:1129-2749 GCF_000622305.1 Nannospalax galili
AAAGAAATCAAAGAACTGAAGGAAGATAGGGATAAACTTTTGAATGAATTAAGAAAAAAGATAGAAATATTGAAGAATACTCAGTTTGAAATGAAGGAGGAAGTGAAACACTTAGTAAACCAATTAGAAATGACAGGAGAAAGCCTCACCAATAGGCTGAATGAAATAGAAAACAGAATATCAAGACTGAAAGACAAAGTTGAAGATCTGGACTCCTTAAGCAAAGACTATGCAAAATTCAAAAAACAACAGGAATAGAATACTCAGGAAATCTGTGACAACATGAAATGACCAAATCTCAGAATTGCAGGCATACAGGAAGGAGAAGAAACTCAAATCAATGGCATCCAACAGATCTTCAATAGGATTATAAAAGAAAACTTCCTTAAATTAAGGAAAGCTATGCCTACAGAAATTCAAGAAGCACAGAAAATACCATTAAGACATAATCAGAACAGAAAGTCCCCACAGTATATCATAGTAAAAACATTAAACGTACAGACCAAAGAGAGGATACTGAAAGCTGCTAGAGAAAAGCAAGTTACATATAAAGGCAAACCCATCAGAATTACAGCTGACTTTTCAATGGAAACTATGAAACCCACAGAGCCTGGAACAAAGTATTCCCAGCTCTAAAGAACCATGGATGCCAACCCCAAATATTTTATGTAGCAAAATTATCTCTCAATGTTGATATCCAGCAAAATTATCTATCAAGGTTGAAAAGGAACAGAAATTTTCCATGACACAAATCAGCTGAAAGAATTCATGTCTTCCAAACCAGCACTACAGAAAATACTTGAAGCAATACAAAGGACAGAAGAAAGGAATGAGTATATGAGTATACCCAAGAGAATACAGAAAGAAAATAACTAAAGGTATAGCAACGAAAACACAAAATAGGGCCACAAACACAAAGAAATTAAAATTACAGTATACAATACACACCTCTCAATAATAACAGTAATATCAGTGACCTCAACTCCCCTGTCAAAAGACACAGGCTGGTGCAATGGATCAAGAAAGAAAACCCATCTTTTTGTTGTCTTCAAGAAACTCATCTCACCTTCAAGGATAGAAACTATCTTAGGGAAAAAGAATGGAAAAAAATATTCTAAGCATATAATCCTAAGAAGCAAGCAGGTATCATAATTTTAATATCTGAAAACAGCCTTCAAATTAAAACTCATCAGAAGAGATAAGGAGGGTCATTTCATTCTAATCAAAGGAACAATTCACCAAGAAGATAAATTACAATCATGAACATTTATGCACCAAACTCTGGGGCATGTAATTTGATAAA
This sequence comes from Nannospalax galili, assembly GCF_000622305.1. NCBI lineage: Eukaryota > Metazoa > Chordata > Mammalia > Rodentia > Spalacidae > Nannospalax > Nannospalax galili. The sequence goes on from NW_008359242.1 coordinate 2,433, forward strand.
ATCAGTAGTCCAGGACCCAATCATGAACATTTATGCACCAAACTCTGGGGCACATAATTTGATAAAATCAGTAGTCCAGGACAGTAAAACAGAGATTGACACCAACTCAGTGATAGTGAGTGATGTTAATACCCCACTTTCTTCAATAGACAGGTAAACAATTGGTGGCTTATTTGATGAACTGTCTACCCAAAATTCAGTGTTAAATTAGATGCAAGTATTTGAAGAGAGCTGACAACATCCATATTAGATGAACTTCCTAGGAAAAACAGAAAAGCTGTCTGCATGTGTTCCTCAGAGAGGAGCTTCAGAGGGGT
>NW_008359243.1:0-477 GCF_000622305.1 Nannospalax galili
GGAAAGGGGAACACTCATCCACTGCTGGTGGGACGGCAAACTGGTTCAACCCCTATGGAAAGCAGTGTGGAGAATTCTTAAAGAACTACAAATGAACCTACCATTTGATCCACTTATACCACTCCTTGGCATATACCCAAAGAACTCATCCTATTGCAGAGACACTTGTCCATCCATGTTTTTTGCTGCTCTTTTCACAATAGGTAAGAGATGGAAGCAACCTAGGTGTCCCTCAATTAACGAGTGGATAATGAAAATGTGCTTCTTTTATACGATGGAGTTTTACTCAGCAACAAAGAAAGATGAAATCATGAAATTTGCAGGTAAAAGGATGGAACTACAAACTGTTATACTAAGCGAAGTAACACAGACTCAGAAAAAAATCATCATATGTTCTCCTTCATATGTGGAACCTAGAACCAGACCCTGATAAATGAGTATGTAACCAGATGTAACTACAGGAACCAGGATAATGGA
>NW_008359244.1:0-306 GCF_000622305.1 Nannospalax galili
TATAGAAGCTTCTAGATCTTAATGGGTTTGGGTGTATTCACTCTTCTTTGTATGCACATATTTGTCCTATTTATCTGTTGTCAGTTTATTTCATAGACAATCATTGAACCCTCCTGGGATAGAGGGAAAGTTTTCCTTCCTGTACACACTTCGCTGAAAGCTTTAGAGTAGGACTTCTGTAAATACTTGTTGGGTGAGTGAGTAGGCATAGATTTTTATTTTTCATCTTGACTTGAGTCTAGTGCTGAATACCTCATGTCTTCTCAAAACCAGTTAGAATGATTCACATCAAAATATACTTTTATT
>NW_008359245.1:0-588 GCF_000622305.1 Nannospalax galili
AAATCTTTACCAGTGACACATCTGACAGAGGTTTAATATCCAGAATACATAGCAAACTCAAAAAACAGAGAATCAAGACAAGAAATAACCAAATTAAAAGATGGGCTAAGGAGCTGAACAGAGAGTTCTCAAAAGAAGGAGTAAAAATGGCTATGAAGCATCTTAAACGATGTTCAACATCACTAATAATTAGGGAAATGCTTTTTAAACCACTTTAAAATTTCATCTTACCCCAGTCAGACTGGCTAAGATCAAGAGAACAAATGATACCAAATGTTGGAGAGTATGTGGGGAAAGGGGAACACTCATCCACTGCTGGTGGGGCTGCAAACTTGTTCAACCCCTATGGAAAGCAGTGTGGAGAACTCTTAAAAAACTACAAATGAACCTACCATTTGACCCAGTTATACCACTTCTTGGCATATACCCAAAGAACTCATCCTATTGCAGAGACACTTGTATATTCATGTTTGTTGCTGGTCTTTTCACATAGCTAAGAGATGGAAGCAACCTAAGTGTTCCTCTGTTGATGAGTGGATAATGAAAATGTTTTTCTCAGCAGTAAAGAAAGATGAAATCATGAAATTT
>NW_008359246.1:0-843 GCF_000622305.1 Nannospalax galili
ATATGTGTGTGTATATGTGTGTATATGTGCGTGTATATGTGTTTGTGTATAAGTTTGCGTGTATGTGGTGTGTATATGTGTGTATGTGTGTGTATATCTGTGTGTATGTGTGTATATGTGTGTATGTGTGTTTGTATGTGTGTATGTGTGTATGTGTGTGTATGTTTGTATATGTGTATGTGTGTGTATATATGTGTGTATGTGTGTGTCTATGTGTGTATCTGTGTGTATATGTGTGTGTATGTGTCTGTAAGTGTAAGTGTGTATGTGTGTATATGTGTGTATGTGTGTGTATGTGTGTGTGTACTCACATGGTAGGGGAGTGCTATGGCACATGTGTAAAGGTCAGACAGCAACTTTATGGAGTCAGTTCTCTCCTTCCATCCTTACAGGGATTCCAGGTATCAAACTCAGATCACCGGGCGTGCATGGCAAGCGCTTTACCTGCTGAGCCTCTGGCCCTAGGCTCTTCCTTGTAATACTGTATTCTCTGCACAGAGCTCATGGCCAGTGCCTAGTGGTTTGTCGAATGGTAAATTAATGAAACTGCCTTAAATTAAAGATGGTACAAAGACTGAGAAAATACTATCTTCTTTGAATTATTAAAATCAGAGCTTGTGATTTAGACCTTGCTGGTCCAGGTAGGAAATTATCACAAAAGACAAAAGCAATTGACTGTCACCATGTATGTGTGTGTATGTGTGTGTATCTTTGTGTATGTGTGTGTATATGTGTGTATATGTGTGTATATCTGTGTGTATTTGTGTGTATATGTGTGTGTATGTGTGTGTGCATGTGTGTATATGTGTGTGTATGTGTGTGTATATGTGTGTGTATGTTTGT
>NW_008359247.1:0-4417 GCF_000622305.1 Nannospalax galili
CCTATTTGTTTCCTTTCCTATTCAACACTTACCAACTAAGATGCAATATATTTTGCTGATCCTTGTTTATTACTTTCATTTCTGACAATACAGACTTCATAACAGGAATTTTTGTTCACAAAAGTAAGAAATCAAATATTTGTTGGATTAACAAATGAAAGAATATGATTTAAGAAGTAATAAAGCGGGGCTGGAGAGATGGCTCAGTGATTAAGACACTGGCTGTTCTTGCAGCAGACCCAGGTTTAGATCCCAATACACATGGTTCGTAACTTCAGTTCCAGGGGATCCAATGGCCTCTCTGTCCTCATGGGCGTTGTGCAACACAGATGCACTTACATATATGCAGGCAATACACACACACACATAAAATTTAAAAAAAATTTTTAAAAAGAAGTAATAAAGCCAGGCGTGACGGTGCATGCTTTTAATCTCAGTACTCGGGAGGCAGAGGCAGCTGAATCTCTGTGAGTTTGAGGCCAGTCTGATCTATCGTGATGGTGCATGCTTTTAATCTCAGTACTCGGGAGGCAGAGGCAGCTGAATCTCTGTGAGTTCAAGGCCAGTCTGATCTATACAGTGAGTTCCAGGACAGCTGGGGCTGCAGGGAGACCCTGTCTCAAAAAACAAAGCAAAACAAAAAAGATAATAAAGTGAATGTGCCTTTAATATTCACTTTAAATGTTCATACATTTTCATCACTCTACAATAAATCTACATGTTTCTCTGGGCTGCTTAGGGTTATTAATGCTAACAGTCTTGCTAACTACAATTTAAAATTCTACATATTGTCTGGTTTCCCTCTAGAGCATAAATGAAATGAAATGAACTTGGAGACAAAGGCCAAAAGTAACAGAAGAAGGGCATGTGTCCAGGCCCATGGACTCAGACCTGAGTGTATAGTTCAGATATTCCATTTGATAGTGTATGCTGTCTAGTGTTCTCCATAGTTGCAAAAGCTGTGCATAATGGAAAGGGCAGAGCGGCTTAAGAACTAGATTCTTGGATTCTAATTGAGTTATGATTCAGGGCAAGTAATTTATGGTATTGTTCAGTCTCAAGCTCTTCATCTATAAAATGAGAAGCTGTCCTTTACAGGACGCTTGTAAAAGTGTGCAATGAAGCATCTGAAACAGATGTCATCAGTCAGTGTTCATTTCTATCACTCATTTAATAAGGTAGTCACAATTTTTTTTCCCAAGACAATGTTGTTCATTGCTAAGAATGCACCCACTTGAGGAATAATTTTTTCTGTGACCATTGCCCTCCTAAAGATTTTAGGGTAACTGTTTCAATGTTACTAATAATGCATATCACTAGATATCAAAACTAGAAGCATATTCCTATTAGCAAGATTTTACCCACAGACACACAGTCCTGAGGGAGTGGAAGGCAGTGGTGAGGACTGCCTGGGCACAGCATTCCTCTTGCATCCATGCTCTGCTTCCTGTTACAGGGAGAATCTCTTTCTGATGAATATCACACATCTCTTTCCTCATAGTGCAGTTATTTTTGTGTTCTAACAAATGGGGCCTCAGGAACTGTGCTTTGTTGACTTGGCTAAAACAAATCCTTAAAAATGAAAATTCTTTCTTTACAAGTCTTGGCCCTGTAGAAGGAAGTTAAAAAAAAATAAAGTATAATTTTTTTAAAAAAAGAAAGAAGATTCCTGGTCTTGGGGACCCAGACACCTGGGGAACCAATACTGCTTCCTGGCCCCTTCATCCAAACCAATTTAGTGCCTTCTCTGGGCCCCAGGAGCACTGCTTCTGGACCTGTCCTCACCCTCCCCTCCCTCTGCTTCCCTGGGCCTGCACCACCCGCCCTCCTCTTTCTGGGACTTGGGAGCTGACCTTTCCTCTTCCTGATCCTTTGCATCCAGACCAACCCAGGTCCTCGGTGCAGTCCCCAGGAGTCCTTGGAGCCTCTTCCCACCCCATCTGCCTTTGCATCTCTGGGTGGCATGGCCACCAGCTGCCCTAGACCAGCATCGTTTCTTGGCCAGGCTCCCAGGCTAGTCCAACCCCCAAATTCCTGAGGCCAAAATCGGTCCTGGAGGGATCCAGACCTTAGAAGAAGCCTGAAGTCATCTGACCCTCATCTGAATTGGGCCTCTGTGGGAACTCCTGAAGACAAACTCAATCCGGCCACTCTGATATAAAATCAAGAGAGAGAACCAGAAGCTTAGCAAACTAGCTTTTCATGCCCAAAAAGTAAACCATGAAGACACATAAAGTTCACAAAAAGAAGCAGACCTAAACTTGAAGGCCTGAGTCACTGACTCACACACAAGAACCAGAAACTACAAAAGAAATTCACATGCCAAAATCACAGAGAAAAAATAATAACATGAAAAACCAAAATAACATATCCCCACCAAATACCAATAGTTCTTTAGAGAAGTACAATGAGAACCCCCTAGAGATATGGAACTCAAAAGAATAATGATAAACATGATAAAAGAATTCAGTGAATTTAAAGAACACCCAAAAAAAGAACTGAAGGAAGATAGTGATAAACTTCAGAATGAATTCAGAAAAGAGTTAGAAATATTGAAGAATACTCAGGCTGAAATGAAGAAGGAAGTGAAACACTCAGTAAGCCAATTAGAAATGACAGGAGAAAACCTCAACAACAGGATGAACAAAATGGAAAACAGAGTATGAAGACTGGAAGATAAAGTGGACGAACTGGACCACTCAAGCAAAGATTATGAAAAATTTAAGAAATCACAAGAATGGAATATGCAGGAATTGCATGACTCCATAAAAAAACCAAATTTACGAATCATAGGCATACAGGAAGGAGAAGAATCCAAAGACAATGGCATGGACCAGATCTTCAACAGAATTGTGGAAGAAAATTTCCCAAACTTAAAGAAAGACATGCCCATACAAATACAAGAAGCATACAGAACACCAAACAGGCAAGACCACAAAAGAAACTCTCCATGGCACATCATAATAAAAACACTAACATACAGAACAAAGAGACAATACTGAAAGCTGCAAAAGAGAAACAACAAGTCACATATAAAGGAAAACCCATTAGGATCACAGCTGACTTTTCAATGCAAACTATGAAAGCCGCTAGAGGTTGAAAGAGACAGAGAGACAGGTACATAGAGACAGAGGCAGAAAAGAGACATGGGCCAGATAGACACAGAGAGCAGAGACTGAGAAACAGAGAGAAGTGAGACACACACAGGGACAGAGGCAGAGATGGAGAAAGGCAGATAGACATAGGAATATATGGCAAACTGACATAGAGAAAGAGAGACAAAGAAAATAAACACACCATCCTCCGTGCTGCCATGTTTGAATGACCTTACATCAGTGAGCAGTGAACGGATGGATGATGCCTTCCCCAACCTCCTGTCTTATTAGCAATCCAGTGTGTCATGAGGCTGTCTCATTAGGAAGCCCTGGACAGCTCTACCACCACCACTTGATCAGGCCAGCATGTCTGTCAACACTGCCTTCAGGCTGCATGGCACACGGAAGAAAATGTATATGATCAACAATGTCCTGATTTTGAGTCTTCTGGTGCACCCAACTTCATAAAAACAATACTACAGGACTTTAAGACCCAGATTAATCCCAACTCATTAATAGTAGTCGACTTCAATACCCCACTGTCTCCATTAGATAGATCAACAAGGCAGAGAAGGTTAACAGAGAGACATCTGAATTAAACAATACCATATATCAAATGGACTTAACAGACATCTACCGAGTATTCCACCCAAACACCAAAGGACATACTTTCTACACAGCACCCCACGGAACCTTCTCCAAAATCGATCATGTATTGGGGCACAAAACAAACCTCAACAAACACAAAAAGATTGAAATAATTCCATGCATTCTATCAGACCACAACGCAATAAAGCTTACAATCAACACTGAAAAAGCCCTAATCACCACATGAACACATGGACATTAAACAACACACTCCTGGATGATGAATGGGTCAAAGAGAAATTAAGAAAGAAAGAAAAGTATTCCTGGAATTAAACGAAAAGGACAATACAACACAACAAAACCTCTGGGACACGCTGATAGTGGTCCTTAGAGGGAAGTTTATAGCTCTAAGTGCCTACATCAAAAAATCGGAAAGAACACAAATAAATGACTTAACATTGCAACTCAACACACTTGAAAAGCAACAGCAAATGAAACCCAAACCCAGCAGACAAGAAGAAATAAAAAAATCAGGGTAGAAATTAATGAAATAAAAAAAAAGAAAACAATACAAAGACTCAATGAATCCAAGAACTGGTTCTTTGAAAAGATAAACAATATTAATAGACCACTAGCCCAGTTAAAAAAAGAAAGAGCACCTCCAAATCAACAAAATCAGAGATGAAAGGGGAAACATCACAACAGACATCAGAAAGATACAGAACATTATAGGG
>NW_008359247.1:4475-7008 GCF_000622305.1 Nannospalax galili
TAAAGGCATGGGAACCACCAAAACTAAACCAAGAAGAGATTAACATCTTTAACAGACCCATATCACAAAAAGACATTGAAACAGTAATTCAAAACCTCCCGACTAAAAAAGCCCAGGACCAAATGGATTTTACAGCAGAATTCTAGCAGATATTTAAAGAAGATCTACATCCAATACCACTTAATTTATTCAAAAAGATAGAAATGGAGGGAGAACTTCCAAATTCCTTCTATGAAGCCAGCATCACACTAATACCAAAGCCAGGTAAAGATACCACTCAAAAAGAAAACTATAGACCCATATTCTTTTTTTTTTTTTAAATATGTGGTGTCTTCAATTTTTAGGTGAGCATACAAAGCTTTGGGTTTCATCATGGCATCTTCATACATATGTATTTTTTAAAAATTTTATTGAATTTTTATGTATTTCATGCAGAACATCTCTGTCAATCTTAATTCTCTTTATGCTCCCTTCCCCACTTGCACCCGCCGATAGCCCCCCCACACTGAAATCATATATTCTGTCATTTGTGTTAAAGTCTATTGTGTCAAGTTAGTGTCCCAGATGATCCTCAGTGCAAATTCATATACTGAGCTTTAGTCCATCTATGTAGAGTCCCAAACTTTAGGAAGATCAGCTCTTCCTCACCCAGTAGTAATCAGTTGCCAATATTTCTTCATCTAAGATTGGGGTCTGCTGTCCATTTTCCCAGTTCTATGCTGGGTTTCTGTATGCCTGAGTTTGCATGGGACTTTTGTATGCTGACACCACTGCCATAGAATCATATGAGCAGGGTCCCAGGAGCTTGTGGGATTCTGTTTCCATATGGTCCTGTGCCTCCTCCCTAGATCTTACAACCTTTCTGCCCCCTCTTCTGAGATGGTTCCTGAGCCTTGGGTGGATGAAGTTTAATAAACGAATCCTGTCCAAGGACCAGCATTCAGCAGACTCTTGATCTCTGTGCTTTGGCCATTTGTGACCTTTTGTTTTCCTGGCTCAAAGAAGCTCATTTTGCACCAGTTGGAAACTATTACCAAGTACCACAACTGGTCACACACGGACAGTCTATGAATTGCCCAGGCCTAAGTGACACATCTACATGGCAATCTCTACACCTAAGGTTCACGGAACATAGAACAGGGGTAACAAAAAGGACACTAATGAATCTCTCATTTATCATTAATGAAATATGGTTTTTAAAAATAATTGCAATCTACTTCCCTAGTTCTGTGCTGGGGTTTTGTCTGCTTGAGCTTGCATGGGTCTTGTACATGCCGACACCAATGCTGTAGGTTCAAGCAGGGTCCCAGAAACTCTGAGTGGGTGAAATTTAGTATAGGCATCCTGTACAAGGACCAGCATTCTGCAGAGTCTTAATCTCTTGCACTTTGGCTATTTGTGACCTTTTGTGTTCCTGGCCCTCTGTCACATGAGGGAGCTTCATTAGTAAGAACTGAGACATTCATTACTGTCTTCTCTACCCCTTCTTCTATGTTTCAACCCCAGCTTTAAGGCCTAAAAACCACATCGATGACCTGCACAGATAACTGTCTTCGGGCAGTAGTGGTGCTTTTGTCTTGGGTGTAATCAATGGCTACCTAACTGGACTAAAACACCACTCAATGGGAGGAAACTAACATGTGGTACTGTAAACCTAGCCAAATACACATGACTGGAGAGGTAAGAGATCTTAGAGAAAACTCCAAGACTGTCACATCCCTAAACTAATATAATATCTTACTATGTGCAAAGTATGTATCTTTATACATATTTATAGACAAATATCCCAGTCACCACTCATCAAAGAAGCTTCTTCTGCACCAGATGGAGACTATTACCAAGTACCACAACCGGTCATACGCAGACATTGTCTATGAATTGCCTAAGTTACACACCTATAAATGAAACCACCACACCTAAGGCATACAGAACATAGAACAGGGGTACAGAGGACACTAATGAATCTCTCATGCAGTGGAGGGCCAGGAACACAAAAGGTCACAAATGGCCAAATCATAGAGATTAAGAGTCTGCAGAATTCTGGTCCTTGTATAGGATGTCTATATTAAGCTTCACCCACCCAGGGCTAAGGCAGCATTGCTAAAGAGGAGGTGGAAAGATTGTAAGAGCCAGGGAGGTGCATGACCATATGGAAACAGAGTCCTACAAGCTCCTGGTGCCCTGCTCATATGATTCTGTGGCAATGGTGTCAGCATACACAAGCCCCATGCAAACATAACCAGTTAAAACCTCAGCATAGAACTGGGGAAATGGACCACAGACCCCAATTTTAGCTGAAGAAATATTGACAATTGATTATTGCTAAGTGAGGAATCGCTGATCTTCCTTAACCAAAGGGAGTCTAGATGAGCTGACTAGACCTCAGTAGATAAATTTGCATTGAGAAACGACTGGCGACACTAACTTGACATGATAGGCCTTAACACGAATGACAGAATGTATGAATCCTAGTTTATGTGTGGGGGGGAGGGGCTATGGGAAAGTGCCAGTGGGGAGGGGGGTATAAAGATGA
>NW_008359247.1:7170-7448 GCF_000622305.1 Nannospalax galili
GTAACATGTTCAGTAAAGTGGAAAATTAACCTACAAAAGTCTGTAGACTTTCTATACACCAATAACAAACAATCAGAGAAAGAGCACATGGAAAAACTTCCCTTCACAATAGCTGCAAAAAAAAAAAAATCTTGGAATAAACCTGACCAAAGACATTAAAGAGCTCTACAATGAAAATTTTAAATCTTTTAAGGAAAGAGATTGAGGAAGACATCAGAAGATGGAAGGACCTTCCTACCAAAAGCCATTTATAGATTCAATGCAATGCCAATCAAAAT
>NW_008359247.1:7549-8083 GCF_000622305.1 Nannospalax galili
AGAAGAATGAAACTAAACCCCTATCTTTCACCCTGCACAAAAGTCAGTTCCAAATGGCTCAAAGACCTCCATATAAAGCCTGAAACTCTGAAACTATTTGAAGAAAACATTGGGAAAAACCTACAAGATATAGGTGTAGGAAAGGATTTTCTAAACAGGACATCATTGGCTCAGGAAACAAGGGCAAGAATTAACAAGTGAGACCTCATTTATCTAAAATGCTTCTGTACATCAAAGGAGGCAACCAGGGAAGTGAAGAGAAAACCCACAGAATGGGAGAACATCTTTATCAGCGACACATCTGACAGAAGTCTAATATTCAGAATATGTAATGAACTCAAAAACAGAGAATCAAGATAGGAAGTAACCCAATTAAAAGATGGGCTAAGGGCTAAATAGAGAGTTCTCAAAAGAACTAAAGATGGTATGAAACATCTTAAAAGATGTTTATCATCGCTAATAATTAGGGAAATGCAAATTAAAACCACTTTAAGATTTCATCTTACCTCAGTCAGACTGGCTAAGATCAAGAGA
>NW_008359247.1:8176-8804 GCF_000622305.1 Nannospalax galili
CCATCTTACCCCAGTCAGACAGGTTAAGATCAAGACAACAAATGATACCAAATGCTGGCGAGGATGTGGAGAAAGGGGAACGCTCATTCGCTGCTGGTGGTATTGACAATGCATGCAACCCCAATGGAAAGCAGTATGGAGAACACTTAAAAAACTGCAAATGAACCTACCATTTGACCCAGTTATACCACTCCTTGGCCTATACCCAAAGAACTCATTTTATTGCAGAGATACGTGTATGTCCATGTTTGTTGCTGCTCTAGTCACAATAGCTAAGAGATGAAAGCAGCCTAAGTGTCACTCAATTGACGAGTGGATAATGAAAATGTGGTCCATTTATATGATGGAGTTTTACTTATCAGAAAAGAAAGGTGAAATCATGAAATTTGCAGGTAAATGGATGGAATTAGAAACTGTTGTACTAAATTAAGTAACACAGACTCAGAAAAAAAATCGACATATATTCTCCCTCACATGTGGATCATAGAACCAAACCCTGATAAGTGAGTATGTATCCAGACATAACTACAGGAACCAGGATAATGGAAAGGAAACAGGGAGGTAAAGGAAAAGAAATAACCTGAAAGAGAAGAACAGTAGGACACAGGCCTTAATAAGTGAGATATGG
>NW_008359247.1:9256-9863 GCF_000622305.1 Nannospalax galili
GTTCCATCTCTCAAAATGTCCTGTAATGGTGGTGGGTCACCTGTCCTCTTGATCAAGGAGGCCGAGGAGACCCCACCAGATGGACTTGAACCAGTGTCCAGTCTACAAAGAGGAAGGTCAACACAGAGGAATCATTTCCTCCATGCTTCCAAGTGAAGCCAGCCATGGTTGAGAAGGACCTTCGATTTAACTTCACATAGGCAGAACTGGTATAAGAAAGGAACCAGGGGCTCCTCCCAAGCCCATGTGAACCCTGAGGAACAGATCCTCAAATGACCTTAAGAGTAAAAATACATTGGTTTATCTGGGCCAACTGTGTGGCCTTAAACACCAAAAAGGAAAGTATCACCAAGATTAAAGGGGCCAATGTGAGTCCATATGTATAGCTAAAGGCTACATAGCAAGCAACAATGCCAGATAGGAGATGCTTTCTTTTAGATTGTTGGCCAGGTGGCCCAAGGGACTCCCAGATAGTAACCCAGCATAGAACTGGGAAAATGAACAGCAGATCCCAATCTTATCTAAAGGACTATTGACAACTGATTGCTGCTAGATATGGAACAGCTGACCTTCCTAAAACAAAGACCTCTAGATAGGCTGACTAGAT
>NW_008359247.1:10145-31679 GCF_000622305.1 Nannospalax galili
GACTTTATAGACATGCATAGGCACCAAGGATCCAAGTGCAACCAGTTATGACTAGTAATGATCAGATACATACAGATTGGATGTGCATACACCAAGATCTCAGTGTTGGTAGCAAAAACAGTGAGTCTTTCTGCAAGGAACAATGTATTCTATAATGAAATGGAGATCTTTTTTAAAGGTTAAAAACTCATTCAATTTTATGTCTTACAGGGCTTATACTGAGTTCAATATTGTATAACTATTACCTCAACTGTGAACCTAGAAACTTCACCCACTTGTGAAGGAGATGTACTGTTGCTCTGGAGTGTGTTACTGAATATGTTAAAGCTGTAGTGAAATGCTTCTTCTAATCATGTAGTTATTAAAAATTTAAAAAAGATAAAAATGGAAAAGCCTTCAAGTGAGGTCTGTTCGAAAATATAAAACTTAAGCCAGAATTCCAGTTGTAAACACAACATTCCTTTGAGAGCCTCCTTCACAGGTTGCCTTCTCTACAAAGCCTTTCCAACTCCCTCTGTATTTCTGCCTCTTGTACTTGCGCTTGTCCTGAACCTGGATCGCAGTATTTAGTAGCATTTGTCCTGTACCTTGAAAGAGAATTGTTTCCTGAGTTGTCCAATTTTGTCTCCCACCCAACACTGTGAGCCCAGACCACTAGGACAAAGTGTGTCCCTTTTCTTTTTTTGAGACAGGGTCACCCTGTAGCCCCAGCTGGCCTGGAATTCACTATCTAGGCCAGGCTGGCCTCAATCTCACAGAGACCCCCCGGCACTCTGCCTTTCCAGGATTAAAAGCAAGAGCCACTATGACTCAATTTTCCTGTCCAGTACTCAGCACAGAACTTAATACATGATTGATATTGAATAAATGCCCATGAAACCTCATCTACATGAGCTGACATGCTGAAGTCGAGTCCTGCAGCTGACTTGAGTGCTCCCTGAGGACTAAACTCATGTTTTATTTTCTGAGACTTGGTACACTGATGTTCATTGCCACATGTTGATTGAAAAGCATTGCTTACCAAAATTAGTGTCAAAGTTGATAAGACCAAAGTCAACTACTGAACCAGTAATTTCCCTCAGGACTTCTATGCACATACAAACCTGTTCAATGTTACTAAATTAAAGTTAGTATTAAGTGACTAAAACAGGCCGCTCTCTATGAAGAGATCCATTCTCGGGCTCATCGCTGTAGCCATTAATTACCCAGGAGCGATAAAGGCACAGCTCCCCAAGGCAGAGACCTGGACCCCTGGACACCCCCCTGGGTGTGGGGAGCCCTATGGAAGGTTACCCCAAGAGCCTGAACCCAGAAAAGGAACTGAAAATGGTCTAGAGAGGCGTGGCTCCCTCCTGTCAGGCTACATCAGTCAAATGACAGGGATCAACCAGTTCAAAAAGTGGAGCTCTCAGTGCTGAGCCCCAGGCTCCCTGGCTCCCAAGGCCTGGCATTGCCGGTTCCTCCCCGAGACTCCAGCTTCCACACCCAGTCCTTCCCCACCCCAGCCCGGCCTCCTCTCTACATCTCTGCAGCCCTGACAAGCTTCAAACTCACTGTGGGAAGCAAATTCCCAGTTCCCTGTGTCCGCTCAGAGCTCTGGTTCTCTCTTCCTCCCTTTCCTTGGCATCCTCTGGTCTTTGGGGTTTTGAGTCCATGACTTTTCTCTCTCACTGGAGTTCCTAGAAGAGAAATTGCTCTAATTCACAGCTTCTTAAACATTCCTCTAGTCTGTTTCCACAGGCACTTATTAGGATGCTCAAGCTGTCACTTTACCTGGAGATTTTCCTGACCTGACTTCTTAACACCTTGTTTCTCTCATAGAATCAATCTTTATCTCTCCCCTTCCCTCCTTCCCTTCCCTTCCCTTCTTCCCCTCATTCCCCTTCCCTCTTCCCGTCCCCTCCCCTCCTCTCCCCTCCCCTCCTCTCCCCTCCTCTCCCCTCCTCTCCCCTCCTCTCCCCTCCTCTCCCCTCCTCTCCCCTCCTCTCCCCTCCTCTCCCCTCCTCTCCCCTCCTCTCCCCTCCTCTCCCCTCCTCTCCCCTCCTCTCCCCTCCTCTCCCCTCCTCTCCCCTCCTCTCCCCTCCTCTCCCCTCCTCTCCCCTCCTCTCCCCTCCTCTCCCCTCCTCTCCCCTCCTCTCCCCTCCTCTCCCCTCCTCTCCCCTCCTCTCCCCTCCTCTCCCCTCCTCTCCCCTCCTCTCCCCTCCTCTCCCCTCCTCTCCCCTCCTCTCCCCTCCTCTCCCCTCCTCTCCCCTCCTCTCCCCTCCTCTCCCCTCCTCTCCCCTCCTCTCCCCTCCTCTCCCCTCCCTTCCCCTTCCCTCTTCCCGTCCCCTCCCCTCCCCTCCTCTCCCCTTCCCTTCCTTCCCCTTCCCTCTTCCCATCCCCTCTCCTCCTCTCCCCTTCCCTTCCTTCCCCTTCCCTCTTCCCATGCCCTCCCTTCCTCTCCCTCCCCTTCCCTTCCCTTGCCCTCTTCCCTCATCCTCTGCTTCTTCTCCCCCTCCCCGCAGGCCTGAAGTTGAGCTTGGGTGTCTCTGTCAATTACTCTCCACTTTATTTATTGAGGCAGGCTGTCTCCCTAAACCCAGAGCTGGCCAGCTCCAGCTAGTCTATTTTTCTCCAGACTCTTGAGTGCTAGAATTTCAGGTGGCTCCCAGACCTGGCTTGTTATGTGAGTTCTGAGGGTCTGAAGTCCATCCAGTCCTCAACAAGTGTGTTATCCACCGAGCCGTCTCCCTAGATCCCTATGGGATTTTGGGGAGGGGGCGTTGGTCTCCCTGTAGCCCAACTAGCTTGGAAGTCATTATGTAGAGCAGGCTGGCCTTGAACTCCCAGAGATCCGCCCTCTGGAGTGCGTGCACCACCATTCCCAGCTTCACCTATGGAATTTTTATGTGTCCCCAATAAGAAATTATCCTTTAACAAAAATCTGTGAAGCACTGAAAACCTGGAGGATGTGAAGACTGAAACCTCCCACTTAGAATGTCCACAATTGAGGCCAGGTGTAAATACAATACTAAATACCTAAAATATTTTATTAGCTGCCTTTCTCATTACTATGGCAGAATAACAGACAGAAGCTACTTAGGACAAGAAAGATTTATTTTAGATCACAGTATCCAAGGATACAATCCATTACAGCAGGGGAGGCACAGTCAATGGGGTAGTTCACATACAACAATGGAGGCACGAAGTGACAGCTCTTACATCTTGGCAGACCAAGAAGCCAACTGTTTGAGCTGGAACCAGAAGCAGGTATGACTTTAAGGCCTACCCTAGCAACTCATTTCTGCTAGCCAGGACACAGTCCCAAAAGACTCTACAACTTCCTGAAAGCAGCACCACCAACTGGGGCTAATTTTCAAACACACGAGCCCTAAGAAGGTGATCGATTTTTACATTTAAACTGTGACAAACAAAATTTGAGTCCATAACCCAGGGTTTGCTAGAAACAAATAAAAGGAGTGAACTTATGCTGACTGTGAGAGTCAGAGAAGGCTTTGGGGGAAATTAGATCTAAGCTCGGGGCAACGAACACAGCAGATTTAGTCTAGAAAAATGCAGAGCAGACTTAACAGTAATTGTAGAGGAAGAAGTGTGTGTGTGTGTGTGTGTGTGTTTGGGGGTGGGGGGAATCTTTGGGTTTTGGAAGCATCTTCTTGTGATCTGAGACAGATGATCTGACATTTCCAAGGCCTTGTTGTTTATGCCTGCCATTATGGAGTCACCTAGGGTGCGACAAGATGCAGGAACAGTTAATTTTTACTCTACTTTTGTGTTATGTGAATGCTTTATGAAGAAAATGCAAAAAAGAAAAAAAGTAATCGCTTGTGTAATTTAAGGAAGAAATAACTTGAGAGTCCAATATATGCCAGTCTCCATGGTAAATGCTTGGAACACAGTCTTGCATTTAGTTCTGAGAAGCATTATAGATATGACGCTAAAGAGAGTTCAAAACATTTTGCTTGGTTCTCAGAGTTGACAAATTATGAACCTAATCAGAAGCCCAAGTTTTCATGATTAGCTCCTATGACTGATGCACTTTCATAGATTAATACAACCCAAGGAGGTGTTATTACAGTTGTGGACTTCTGTTTGGAAGGGTTACATACTGGGTGAGGAAAAAAAAGTCCATCTGGAAGTAAAGCCAGAGAGAAATAATAAATTGAGGGAAAAAGGATAAGGTCAAACAAAGGTTTGAAAACATCAAAGGGAAATTATAGTGCGGTTGAGGTAGTGAAACCTGGGTAAGAATCAGAAAGACACATATTTTGGTCAAAGAGTACAGAAGTGAACCAGTTAGCTGCAAGGTGTGGTGGGGTACAGCACAGCACAGACAGCACAGACAGCACAGACAGCACAGCACAGACAGCACAGACAGCACAGACAGCACAGATAGCACAGACAGCACAGCACAGACAGCATAGCACAGACAGCACAGACAGCACAGCACAGAAAGCACAGCACAGACAGCACAGACAGAACAGCACGGACAGCACAGCACAGACAGCACAGACAGCACAGGCAGCACAGATAGCACAGACAGCACAGACAGCACAGACAGCACAGACAGCACAGCACAGACAAGACAGCACAGACAGCACAGCACACACAGCCCAGACAGCACAGACAGCACAGACAGCACAGCACAGACAGCACAGACAGCACAGACTGCACAGCCCGGCAGTGACTGATGACAAGCAGCATTTACTAAGCTTTGAGCAGCTGCTCCTGTCCAGAGCTCTTGCTGTGCTCTTTACTCCCCATAGACTTTAGGAAAGCGCTCGCATGACGTCCATTTGATAGAGGAGGTGATTTTTACTTTCCCAAATTAAGCTAAGGGAATCAGATTTCCATAGGACAGCTACATTGGACATGTAGTTAATCTCTTTACTACACTGTTTAAAAGATTTTTACCTATTACATTTTTACTGTTTCTTAGGATATAAAAATAATAATCACAAGTGAATGATTTAGTATTGAATAACAAAGTGATTCAAAACATCTGCTTTATTTTATTCTGGCTCTATGTTATAATGTGTTTCATATCAAATAAAAAACTCATTATCAGTGCTAAACTGAACTACTTATTACATTGGATTGCTACTATTTTCAAATTCAAAGCAGGCCACTCTTGAAAGATTAAAATTATTAACATGTTGGAGGTGATTTATTGATGTTAGAACAAGTGAGTTTCAACAGAAAATATGAAACAAAGTAAAGAATTAGCAGCAAAACATTTTCTCTAGAAATATTTTAGAAATTATAAAACAAGCAAAAAGAAAATATCAAATTAAAGTATCTATTTATAGAACCAGGTATAGTGATACATGGTTATAATCCCATCACTCAGGAGACTGAGGCAGGAAGATCATCAATTCAAGGCAAGCCTGTGCTGCATGGGAAGACCCTGACTCAAATGAACAAGCAAAAATGAACATTTATAAAAGATAAACAGGAGGCCAGGCATCGTGGCACGTCTTTAATCCCAGGACTTCGGAGGCAGAGGCAGGCAGATCTCTATGAGTTGAAGTCTAGCCTGGCCCACATAGCGAATTCCAGGCCAGCTGGGAGACCCTGTCTCAAAAGACCAAAAAAATTAAAAAAAAAAAAGATAAACAGTAAAAAAGAAATTCAAACCTGCCTTAACAATAAAACAGAATTATCAAAAGTTTGAAGAAACACAGAGATATCAGATTACATATGCCAAAGCTGAGGGTGATGGTACACAGTTAGAATCTCAGCACTTGGGAGGCAGAGGCAAAAGGATCAGAGTACTTGCCTAGTGTGTGGAAGGCCCTGGATTCAACTGCTAGTACCACAAAAACAAAAAATTAGCTATTATAAATAATTTTTAAAAAGGTATTTGAAAAATTTCCAATCCAACATACTTTAATAAATACTGACAGTGTGATCTAACACATGGTTCGTAAATACATCTAGAAAAGTTCATGAGAATACGAAAAAACATAGTAAGTCTCAGCATTAAACTTACCCATCTCTTTATTATTACATTTATTTATTTGTGTCTGTGCGTGTGTGTGCACACGTGCGCACATGTGTACACACACATGTGGAAGTCAGAGGACAACATATGGAAATTGGTTCATTCCTTCCACCATGTGGGCTCCAGGGATTGAACTCAGGTCCTCATGCTTGGTGCCAAATGTCTTTACCACTGAGCCAACTCGAACGCTGAAATTTAGCCAAATCTTTTCAGAATGCCAGAAACAATTATTTTTAACCAAGAATGAAAGCTAGATATCATTCAAAAATTCAATCCAGGGTCACTTCTTGCTTCCAGGCCTGTGAATGGTGAGGCAGCGGCCATCAGGAAGGGCAGAACAGGGAAAACTGCGCACCTCATGGTTGGAAGGAGACAGAGAACAGAGGAAGGATCCGGGGACTACATGTATCCTTTTAAGGCATGCCACTGTGATCCATGGCCTCCAATAGATTAATTCATCGATGAAAATAGAAGCCTCATGATCCAAACATCCCTCAATAGCAGCATGAATTGGGGAACAAGCATTCGACACATGTGCCTTTTGGAGGGACACCTGTGCAACACTAGGCAAGCACTTTGCTACTGAGGCCTGCAAATACCTCAGTAAAAGAAGCCCTTGGCAAACGGTCTCAAAAAATTATCTTCCAAAGCTTACCCCGAAGGAGAATTAATAATGAAGTCCTTCAGTCCTCCTTACCTATGTTGGACAAATACCAACCAAAACTGTAAAGAGTCAAGTTATAGAGAATATAGAATATAGAATATAGGATTTAGGAGCAAAGTAAATAACAGAGATTGGAATGTTGTTTGTTTTTCTTTTCTTTTGTTTTGTTTGGATTTGCAACAAGGTCTCACTATGTACTTCTGCCTGGCCAGGAACTCGATATATAGACCAGGCTGGCCTCAAATTCACAGAAATTTGCCTGCTTCTGTCTCCCAAGTGCTAGGATTAAAGATGTGCACTACCACACTTGGTCTTCAATTTATGGCTACGAATCGTCCTTAACTCCAGTTCCAGGGGAATCCGAAGCCCTCTTCTGACCTCCGTGGCATTGCACGACACGGGTGCACTCACATACGTGCAGGCAATACACTCATACACATAAAACTTAAATAATAAATAAAATATTAAAAAAGTAAAAGAAGCAGTAGCCTCAGACTTTACTTAGAAAAAGCTAAAAGTCCTATGAATGTTTAACTTGACACTCTCAGTTGACAAAGAATGTGAGATTTAAATAGTTGTATGATGAAATCTCAGAACATTTTGGAAGAATTCCACCTTGATTTCTAAAATAGTAAAAAAATGCTAAAAGTCAAAATGTCACAAAATGATCAGAAATTGTCTATGAAATATTTAAATTGATAAATGACAGGAATGAGTTTCAAAAGTGACATGTGAAGTAGAAAGATGAAAAGGAAGTAAAATATACCACATGTATAAGTTTGGTCTATAGTAAACATTTTATTAACTTCTTTTCTTTTTTGAGATAGAGTCTCCCTGTAGCCCCAGCTGTCCTGGAGCTCACTATGTAGACCAGGCTGGCCTTGAACTCACAAAGATCTGCCTGCCTCTGCCTCCCGAGTGCTGGGACTACAGGCCTGCCGCCACCGGCCCGACTAAGCATGGCTATTTTTAAAGTTGCAGTACAAATGGTACCTCCTCTCCAAAGCTAACTCAGATTTCAGCAATTGGAATTGATTCAGCGTCTTCCTTCCTTTGTTTTATAGTTTATCTGGAGCACCATCAGCCTATCTCCTGAGTATACCTGTCTCATAGAATCACAGAAACTCAGAACTGGAACCTGATAGACACCCGCGGCACAGGAGGCGGCTTGGTCCCTGCAGTTCTCCCTTCATTTCAGTTGGCCTCCCTTCAAGCTGGCCTAAAGAAATAGTCTGAAAACGGTGTGCTTGCTGTATGAATTCAGCCTCAAGACAAATCCTCTAAACTTCACACCCATCACAGTTTATGCCTTTAAAAAATTTTTATGTGTATTGAGTGTATTGCCTGCATGGATGTAAGTGCACCCTTTTTGTGCAATGCCTGAAGAGGTCGGAAAAGGGCATCAAATTCCCTTGCAACTGGAGTTGAGGGTGGTTAACAGCCACCCTGTGGGTGCTGGGAATCAATCCCAGACCCTCTTCAGAGCCATCTCTCCAGCCCCCAGAATGTTTATTCTTAAACTCCTTTCCATATTAAGGAGTGCTCATTGGCAAGAGGGTCCTTTCTACTAGCTGACAGACTTTCTGAGGTGGGTCTCTGCATGCTCCAAGGTGTTCTGGCTGTACTTCTTATTTGCTGTGCTAAAAGAAAACAAAACTCCTCGAGCATCAGGAAGAGGCAACTGGACATGTTATGTATGCTAAGGCAAGGTTAGCAAATGAGGGGTTTGCAATTTAATTCAACATCAGTAAAGACTAGATACTATTTTAGCTTTGAAAAATAAGAAAATTAGGGGCCGGAGAGATGGCTCAGCAGTTATGACCACTGGCTGCTCTTGCAGAAGACCGGGTTCAAATTCCAGCACCCACATGGTGGCTAACAACTGTCTGTAACTCCAGTTCCAGGGGATCTGATGCCCTCATCTAGTCTCCACAGGCACTGCATGACATGGGTGCACTTACATACATGCAGGCAATACATGCATACACATAAGAAATAAAAATAAAGCCAAAAACTTAAGTTTGGCGTTTCTGGATCTCACCTGTTCGCCTGTTGTCTTTACACCCATGTCTCCCCTCAGATTTCTGGAGGCGTAGGAAGTTTCTGTGTGTCGTTGGTCTTACTGTTCTCAAAGGCATTTTAAAAAGTATTTTATGTGTGTGAGTGTATCTCCTCCATGCTTGCACCCATGCTGTGCAATGCTCACAGAGGTCAGAAGAGAGCATCAGGTTCCCTAGAATTGGAGCTGGAGTTACAAATGATTGTTAGCTGCCATGTGGGTTCTGGAATTCAGACCCAGGTTAGAGCAGTCAGTGCTCTTAACTGCTGAGGTGTCTCTCCAGCCCTCAAAGACATTCCTTTAGAAATACTAAACTGTTGTCATTTTTATATAGTTTCTGGCGGATCATTTTATGATTGTAATATTTATTTATTGCATAGTTAGGATTTGAAATTTAACTTACTTCAAGGGGGGCAGGTAGCAATCACTTAAAGATATGGTGAGGATTCAAGTAATTTCTTTTTTTTAAAAAAAAAATTTGGTTTCTTGGCCAGGTGTGGTGGCACACACCTGTAGTTCCAGCACTTGGGAGGCAGAGGCAGGCAGATCTCTGTAAGTTCAAGGCCAGCCTGGTCTACATAGTGAGTTTCAGGCCATCTGGGGCTACAGGGAGACCCTGTTTCAAAAAGACCAAAAAATATTTATATTTGATTTCTTATTTTTATTTTATGTGTATGAGTATATTGCCTGCATGTATGTAAGTGCACTCGTGTAGTGCATTGCCTGTGAAAGTCAGAAAAGGGCGTTGGATACCCTGGAATTAGAGTTATGAATGGTTATTAGCAGTCATGTGGTGCTGGGAACTGAACCCAGGTCCTCTGCAAGAGCAGCCAATGCTCTTAACCACTGAGCTCTCTCCAGGACCTATTTATTTTGTAAAAGGAACTCAATATAATCTTTTAAAGATTTATTTTATTTAGCTGAGTGTGGTGGCACATGCCTCTAATCCTAGTACTTGGGAGGCAGAGGGAGGCAGATCTCTGTGAGATCTAGGCCAGCCTTGTCTACATGGTGAGTTCTAGGCCAGCTGGGGCTACAGGAGACCCTGTCTCAAAAAGACCAAAACAAAGAATTATTGTTTTGTCTTGGCATCTAGTATAAAAGACTTACCTATACTAATATTTAATGTCATATCCAGATAGACTCCTTAGATGAGTTAGCTACAAAACTTATAACTGAAAACATAGATCTAAAGAAGGACATTGGGACTGGAGAGATGCTCAGTGGTTGAGAGCACTGGCTGCTCTTGCAGAGAATCCAGGTTTGAATCTCAGCACCCACATATTGGCTAACAACTGTCCATAATGTCAGTTCAAGGGAATCTGACACCCTCTTCTGTGTCGTGCAGGCATTGCATGACACAGGTGCACGCACATACATGTGGGCAATATTCTCATATACATAAAATAAAAATAATAGATAAATAATAAATAAAATATTTAAAGAAGGAAATTAGTACTACCCATTTGCAAAATGGAAAGTATTTTCTATAAGTACAAATGTTGCACTAGGAATAATTAATATTAAACTGCTCTTTCTGGTTTGTAAGACTAGAACTTTAGCTTTAGCACATGGATATTCTGTGTGTTTATATGTGTTTGTCTGTGTTCATGTGTATGTGCACATGACCATGTGTACATGTAGAAGCCAGATGTCAATGTTGAGTGTCTTCTTCAGTCTCTGTCTGCCTTACTTTTGAAGGCAGAGTCTCACTGAACCTAAAGCTTGCTGATTGGCCAGGCAGCCCCTAGAGAGCTTCCTGTCTCTGCCTCTCCAGTGTTGGAATTACAGGTGCGTGCCACTGCACTTGACTTTTTATGTGGGTTCTGAAATCCAAACTCAGGTCCTCATGGTTGTTCAGTAAGCACTTATCAACTCTCCAGTCAGCGCTATTCTGTACGGCAGGACTGTAATCCAACTTAAAATAAGGTCTTATAACATTTAAAAACATAAGAGGATTAGCAAAATATTTTTCAAAAAGAAAATCTACACAGTAACTATATTTAAAGTAAAACTTAATTCTCAGCTTCCTAGAAGCCAAAATGCAAAAGGAAACATGTCAACCACTCCTCCTCCCCCTCCTGCTGCTTGATTTTTTACTGGGTTTTTGCCTATTTTATTTCATTTTATTTTATTATTTAATTTAATTTTAATTTTATTTTTTTATTTTATTTTTCTTTTTGAGACAGGATCTGTGCCTACCTTTGCCTCCTGAATGCTGGAATTAGAGGCTTGAGCCACCACGCCTGGCACAAAGTCATATTTGAGAGTATGGCGTTCTGAGATCAGAAGTAGTGAGGAGATGGGATTGCAAACTTTATTATAAAGGTTTAGAATACCTGCAGTGAAGGGCAGAGATGGAGCTCACTGAATGTCTGTGTAATTCATTGGATTTTATTCACTTTAAAAATAGGCAAAGTGAGGTTGGGCATGGTGGCACACACTCTTAATCCTAGCACACAGGAGACAAAGGCAGGTGGATCTCTCTGAGTTGGAGCCCAGCCTGCTCTACATAGCAAGTTCCAGGCTTGCTGGGGCTACAGGGAGACCCTGTCTCAAATAACAAAAACCAAACAAAAATAGTCAAAGCAGAGGTCGCCAGAGAAATACTACTTATTTCTAAAGCTTCTCTCATATGGCTGTTAGTCTGTGAACTCTACATATATAGTTCATTGAGAATAAGACTGAATAATTTCTCATGAAATGTGGACTAATGGAACGACAGCATTAGAAATCTAGAGGGTTGCCTGAGTATGGAAAAAAAAAAAAGGTCAGTTATATGCCCTCAGTATCGCATTAGTGGTGTCTCGCAAACCTTAGGGCGCTGTATTTTTATTGTATTCACTGAAAACATTTTCTGTTTCTCCTTCAGATCTCTTCTTGTTGCCCATGGATTATTTAGAATGTATTTTTTAGGAGTTTGACTGGTTTTCAACACTTCATGTTAGAGAATGTAGTGCATCTCCCTGCAAAAGAATATGAGTTCTTGTGAGGTTGAATTTTCTATGATATCTGTTAAATCTAGTTGACTGATGGAGACACTATCAACATGTGGCTTCCCAAGTTTCCTTGGGGATCATCTCCATCTCTGTCAGGAAGAAAGTGCTTAAGATGGTTTTTATGACATCATTTCACTCAGATTCCATTGGTTAGAATTCTGTCACGTGGCTTCACCTAATGGTATAGGAAACTGGGACATATAGCTTACCATTTGCCCAAGAAGAAGAAAATGTGCTTGGACAAACAGCCAGCAATCTCTTTCTGTTCTCTGGAAGAGCTTGTATAAGATAAGAAATACTTGAATCATGGGTATGCAGTAGAAATTGTAACATTTCGGGGGTTGCTGGTTTCTTTGTGGGGGAATTTTGTAACTGCTGATCAATGTAATGAATTCATGTTCGCTTAGTTTTCTTTTACTGCTTGAGTCACATTTTGTAAGCCATTTTTAGGTGTTCTCCATTTTATATAAGCTTTAAAATATATTAGCATTGATCATTAACAGTACTTTCTTACTTTAACTTCTGTTGTGCCTGTAATTATGTTCCTTCTTCATTTTCAATATTATTTCTATCTTGAGAATTTTCACTTGGTTAATCTTATTATTAATAGAAACTTGCCAATTTTATTCATTTTTGTTAGAGTCATGATTTTTTTTCCTTCTGGTACTGGATATGAAACCCAGGACCTTCCTATGTTAGGCAAGCACTCCATCACTGGGCCATAGCCCCAGCCCCAGAATCTTATTGTTTATTTCATTAATTATGTTCTTTATTATTTCCTTTCTCTGTTGTCCTTGGGTTTATTTTGTGTCTTTTCAACTTGCAGTTTGGAGGCTAAGTTCAGTGTTTTCATATATTGCACCCTAATATATGTATGTAAGGCTGTACATTCCCCTTAAATTTGGCTCCAGCTGCATTTTTTTTCTCCCTGTGGCCCCAGCTGTCCTGGAACTCACTATGTTGACCAGGCTGGCATTGAACTCACAGAGATCCACCTGCCTCTGCCTCCCGAGTGCTGGGATTAAAGGCGTGTGCCACCACACCCGGCTACAGCTGCATTTCTATGAAGATTTTTATGTGATACTTTCATTATTTTCTAGTTCTGTGAATTCTCTAGTTTCTGTGGACTTATTCTTTAATTAGCTGAGTTATTTACAGTGTGATTTTAAACTTACACAACACAGGTGTTATTCTTAAGGTTTATCTGAGGTTGCTAATTTAGAAATTCATTTCATTGCTGTCATGTGATATTTCATTGTGGTTTGCAGGACGGTGATTTCAATAAAAATTGAATCTTTTAAAGTGGGGGGACTAGAGCGGTAACTCAGTGGTTACAAGCAGTTGCTCTTCTTCCAGGGGAATCAGACACCGTTTTCTGACCTCTGTGGGCATTGAATGGCACGGGTGCATTTACATACACACAGGCAATGCACACACACACACACACACACACACACACACACACACACAATTCAGACAATAAATTTTTTTTTCCGAGTTCATAGATCCAGTTAGGCTTATATTAAACCACAGCAGACACAAAGTATAAAACTGTATGGTCGGTGTTATGTACTAGCTGCATATCAGCTCTGCTTACATTCCTTTGTAGATTTTTAAATGTCAAGGTGAGAATTAATTAACTTAATCAATTTAAATAGCTTTCTGTGCTTCATCCCCCCAGTGCTCCACACAGGACGTTTTTGCCTATTGCTCTTCAGTAGCATTTGTTGAACTGGAGCAAACCATTTATGAACAGGATAAATATGAGACCAAAGCCTAGTAGAGCAACTACAGTAAAATAAACAGGAAGTTTGCGACCACACACACACACACACACACACACACACACACTCACACAAAGCAGGATTATGGTTCCAGAAGTATTGTGAAAAACAGTACCTACTAGTTTTGGTTTTAATATACAGATATAAAACATATAACATGCAACATATAGACAGAGGACTGGGGATGAGGTCCCAACAGAAGTAATAAAGAAGTAGGCGGAAAACCGTGTAAAATGAGCTTACAGACACACATGTGAGAGAGAAGACAAAAGCGACCATTTGATTTAGCATTGATTGTTAATCACTTTGGAAAAAGAAGTTATGAGGAAGTAGAATTTTATGAAAGAATTATTACTATGATTTTTAAATGCTCAATTGCACATGGAGTGTACTTGTAGATAGAGGGGTGAGTTTTGTTTTGTTTTTTTTAGATGAAGAGTCATAGGGTTTGACACTTGGTTATGTTCTATTATGTAGTTAAGGTCTGTTGTGTGAGATTCAGGGTGACATGACCTGTATATATGATATTGCTGTGTAATATTTATCTATTAGCATAACTTTGTGATCACTGAGTCAAACCTTCTCATTTTACAAATTATGAAAGATGGTATAACTTAAAGTTTCCTTGGTAAAGTAGTTTGGAAACTTTCAGGGTTGTTTTGTTTTTGTTTTGTGGAAACAGAGATTGAATCCAGGGCTTTGTACATGCTAAACAACCACTCTGCCATTAAGTTACATGGCAACCCAACACCTTCAGATTTTTTACACCTTATTGAAAGTCCCTTGAGAGGCTGGCTGGAGAGATGACTCAGGGCTTAAATGGGCAGCTCACAACTGCCTGTAACTCCAGCTCTGAAGGACCCGATGCCTTCTGGCCTCCACAGACACCTGCACTCATGTGCAGATACTCAGACACACATGTGTAAACACAATTAAAAAATCTTTTTTTTTTTAAAAAAAAAGAAAGTCCAGGAGCTGGGTGTGATGACGCATGTGTGTAGTCCCAGCACTTGGGAGGCAGAAGCAGGCGGATCTCTGTGAGTTCAAGGCCAGCCTGGTCTACATAGTGAGTTCCAGGACAGCTGGGGCTACAGGGAGACCCTGTCTCAAAAAAAGAGTCCCTTCTTTTCCTACAGTTATGAGTTATGCAATATGGGAGTCTTTTAGATAGACCCACTGAAGGGGTACTCCAATTGCCTCACCCTGCCTCCCTGTTCAGTATGGAAGAAGCCAGAGCGGTCTGCCTCCTGATTCCCTCTCAGAAATTTGGGTAACCTCCTCAGGGGATGGTGTGATAAGAATAGAAGGTAGGAATTAGCTAAGCAGTTAGGATAAAAAGACCCCAAAGAAAAGTAGCCAGTTTCTTGGCTAAAAATCAAAATGTTATTGGGCCTCTTAGCAACATACTCTGTTCCAAAGGCCAAAAATGTCAAAAGTATTCAGGAGCTCTTATCTAATCCCTAAAAGATTTTAGGATTACCTCTTCAGAGAGGGGAATGTTAGAGTAGCAAAAAGTCCCATTAAAATAAAAAGAAAGAGTACATGAAGTTATTCAGGAAAAAGTGATGGGAAGATATGGGAGGAGTTGGAGGGGAAGGAGTGGGCATGGATTTCATCAAAGCACCTTATATGCATGTATGAAATTCTCAATAAAATTTTTTTAAAGTTAAAAAAAAGAAAGTCCCCTGAGATATAAATGATCCATGTAACCCAGGGGTGAGAGGTTGAATGAAGTCCTCATTCCGCCTGTTTCTATTTTAATGAATTTTTTGATGCTCTTTTAAATGAGTGTATGCATTAATTTTTAGAAAAATAATAATGGATTATAAAATATTATGATAAGTAATTGTAGGTTGCTTTATCAAGAAGTTCCTGTGTTAGTCATTTTTTTTTCTGTCACTGAAACAAATACCTGAGAGAAACTTTACGAGGAAGAACAATCTATTTTATTCATGGCTTCAAAGGTTTCAGTCTGTGGTCAGGCAGCTGCCTTGCTTTGAGTCCAAGACAAGGCATATCATCACATCAGAGAGGCTGTGGTTTCGGTCCAGTGGTTCATCTCATGGCAACCGAGAAGGAGGAAGCATGAAGAACAAGATGCCTTTCAATGGCCTTGCCCTAGTGCCCAACTTCCTCCAGCCATAGCCCATATCCTGAAGTTTCTAGGACCTCCCTAAATGGGCCTACTACCTGGAAATCAAGTCTTCAACACTTAAGCCTGCAGATGACATTTCATATCCAAACCACCACATTCTACTCCTGGCCTTAGAAGGCTCATCTCCATCTCACAATGCAAAATTCATTTCATCCATCTTCAAGAGTATGTTCAAAAGACCAGTTGCAAAGTCTCCTCTAAGACTCAGGGCAACTCTTAGCTGTGAGCCCCTACAAATCCATAAGAAAGTTACATACTTTAAACATACATGGTTCAGGTCAAGCATTTCCATTCCAAAAAAGGAGGACTAGGAAGATATCAAAAGAGTCCGGACCAAGGCCAGACCAAATCACAGCAGGGAAAACACAAAATCCTGCAGTTCTAGATCCATCATCAGAGCATATGGTAGCATGATGTGAGCTTCCAAGAGATTGGGCCCTCAGCTGTGGCTTTTCTGGCTGCAGCCCACATATTCCTCTTAGGCTGACATTTTGCTCACTGGAGCTTTCTCAACAGACATC
Organism: Nannospalax galili; assembly: GCF_000622305.1. Classification (NCBI taxonomy): domain Eukaryota; kingdom Metazoa; phylum Chordata; class Mammalia; order Rodentia; family Spalacidae; genus Nannospalax; species Nannospalax galili. Next base: position 26,329 of record NW_008359247.1, read on the forward strand.
CCACATTCAGGCATCTCTAGCTTGCTCTGTCTCCATCGCCTCACTGACCTGTTCCACAACCTCGCATACCACCCTTTCAGGGACTGTTGGTAGGGACTCTTTGCTATACATTGTGTGACCTCCCAAGCCTTCCTTTGAAATCTTGGTGGAAGCTATCACAACCCCATAACTCTTGCATTCTGCATGCCTGTGAAGCCAGCATCGTATGGATGGCCAAGGTCTACCACCAGCTTGTAGCAGTAGGCAGACACCTTGGAACCATAGCTGCAGAGACTCCTGAGTGCCTGAATGGTTGAGTGCAAATGAAAGCTTTCATGTACAGCCCAGTGCTGGCGAGCCACTTGAGCATTCCCTTCTCCAACCATAGTTTTCTTCTTTATAGCTTTCAGCCTGCGTGGGTAGAGTATGACGAATTCTTGAGATGTCTCAAGGTGTCTTTCCTATTGTCCAAGTACAAAGTACTTATTTTCAGGGGTTCTGTAGTAGTAAGACTTCCTCAGGACTTTGACAAACACCTGAAAAGAACAGTTTAAGGAAGGAAGATTTATTTTGGCTCATGATTCTGGAGGCTTCAATCCACTGTGGCTGGGAGGACATGACAGAGCAGAGCAAAGCAGCTCACCCATGCCAGCCAGGAAGAAGAGAGAGAATGAATGTGCTTCCTGTGGATATTTTGAACCTAGGGCCTCAGATATGCTAGCAAGCACTCTATTACAGAGCTATAGTCCCAGTCCCTAGCAGAAAAAATTTAAAGGGGCAAGGGGTGGGGGGTAGAAAGATGGGCAGAGGTGTTCAGTGGATAAACAGAAAATGGTATGTGGCTCTTGTAGCATCTCAGTAAAGGATTCAGGAATCACATATGAGATTTCACTTTTCTCCTGGTTTGTTTTCTTTTGATATTCATGGTAGAAAATTAGAATAGGGTGAAGAAATTGCTCAGCGGTTAAGAGCACTGACTGCTCTTGCAGTGGACCTGATTTCAATTCCCAACACCCACATGGTGGTTAACAACCATCCATAACTCCAGCTCCAGGGGAATTCAACTCTCTTCTGACCTCCACAGGAATTACATGACGTGGGTGCACTTACATACATGCAGACAATACACACAGAAATAAAAACAATAATAAAATAATTTTATAAAAGAAAATTAGAATATATAGAAGTCTTGAATGAAAAATGTACCTATATGCCTGTACCCCAGTACAATTCAATTCAATTATTTCCCTTACATATAAATATTGCTTTTTTTCTTTCAAAATTGAGATCTGTATTAGTTATTTTTGTTGCTGTGATAGAAACACTGACCAAAGCAACTTATAAAAGGAAGAGCTTATTTGAGCTTACAGTTCCAGGGGAATTACAGTCCGTCATGGTGGGGAGGCACGGTGGCCGGAGGTGGCTGGAGCAGAATTGGAAGCTAGGCTCTACATCTTCAAGTGGGTGCAGGATGCAAAAGAGTTACTGGAGATCTGGCAAGGCTTAAGAACTCTTCAAGCCCGTCCCCAGTGATGTGCTTCCTCCAGGATAGCCACACCTTCTAAGACCTCCCAAAACAGTGCCACCAACTACTGGGGACAAAAATGTCCAAATACTTGGAGCCTATGGGGGACATTCTCATTCAAACCTCCACAACATCATACTTTTTTATTTTTATGTCTATGAATATTTTGCCTGCATGCACTATAAATGCACATATGCATGTAATGATCATAGAGGCCATAAGAAGGCATCAGATTTCCTGGAACTGGAGTTACTGATGATTGTTAGCTACCATGTGGGTGCTGAGAACCTAACTTGGGTCCTCTACAATACCAGCCAGTGCTCTGAACCACTGAGCCATCCTCCAGCCCCAGATCATACTATTTTTTACAATGTTTAAATAGTTGAGAAAAATTAGAAAAATGAAAAGGAAAAAAGAATAACAAACACCCATGTGGTCTCTTAAACAATTTTTTTTGTCGTATAAGCTTTATATACTTAAATTTTTAAAGAGATGAAACATTAGGTGCTGGAGAGATGGCTCAGCAGTTCAGAGCAATTACTGTTCTTGCAGAGGACTGGGGTTCAGTTTCCAGCACCCATATGGCAGCTAACGACTGTCTATAACTCTAGTTCCAGGAAATCTGATGCCTTCTTCTGGTCTCTGTGGGCATTGCACACACAGGTGCATTTGCATACATGCAGGCAAAACACGTACAAATAAACTGTAAATTAATAGCCATTTTTAAAAGAGACAAAACATTCAAAAGTCAGTGTGTAGTCCTGCCATAATCACATTCCCCCAGAGATAACAACTGTCATAAATTTGATGCATTGTTAGGCATTAAGTGTTAAGGTTGCTGAAGTTTAATATTATACATGTATTCTCATACAGTATACATATATACATGTACATATATATATATGATATGTGTATACAGATAGGTATGGCACACAAACCAAGAAAGAGAACATTATCAACAGACCAGAAGCCACCTCAGTGTCTGAGTTTGAATGTCCTTCATCTTTTGTCCAATATTTTATCTGTGAAATGTATCAATCTTTTGTGCATGGTTATAGTTCATCCTTTCCCATTACTATAGGATATTTTGTTTCTTTTCATCAATTCAACTTTTAAATTTATCTATTCAATTACCAAAGCGTTTGGGGGCATTTTCCAAACTGTGGGATATCTTAATAGTGACACTGTAAGCACTCTAGTACATTTTTTCTTTCTTTGTTCTTTTTAGTACATATTTTTGTGAATGTGTATACGACTTTAGTTGAGTATGTGTCTGATAGTTTGAACTGCTGAACTGTAGAGTGTGCTTGCATTTCTTCAGCTTAATAGTAGAGTCAGTTTTCAAAACTTGTCCCAAGCTATATTCCCACTCATTACGACTGGGACTTCAGATCACTGCTTCCTATCATGACTGGGATTTCAGATCACTGCTTCCTATCATGACTGGGACTTCAGATCACTGCTTCCTATGACTGGGACTTCAGATCACTGCTTCCTATGACTGGGACTTCAGATCACTGCTTCCTATGACTGGGACTTCAGATCACTGCTTCCTATGACTGGGACTTCAGATCACTGCTTCCTATGACTGGGACTTCAGATCACTGCTTCCTATGACTGGGACTTCAGATCACTGCTTCCTATGACTGGGACTTCAGATCACTGCTTCCTATGACTGGGACTTCAGATCACTGCTTCCTATGACTGGGACTTCAGATCACTGCTTCCTATGACTGGGACTTCAGATCACTGCTTCCTATGACTGGGACTTCAGATCACTGCTTCCTATGACTGGGACTTCAGATCACTGCTTCCTATGACTGGGACTTCAGATCACTGCTTCCTATGACTGGGACTTCAGATCACTGCTTCCTATGACTGGGACTTCAGATCACTGCTTCCTATGACTGGGACTTCAGATCACTGCTTCCTATGACTGGGACTTCAGATCACTGCTTCCTATGACTGGGACTTCAGATCACTGCTTCCTATGACTGGGACTTCAGATCACTGCTTCCTATGACTGGGACTTCAGATCACTGCTTCCTATGACTGGGACTTCAGATCACTGCTTCCTATGACTGGGACTTCAGATCACTGCTTCCTATGACTGGGACTTCAGATCACTGCTTCCTATGACTGGGACTTCAGATCACTGCTTCCTATGACTGGGACTTCAGATCACTGCTTCCTATGACTGGGACTTCAGATCACTGCTTCCTATGACTGGGACTTCAGATCACTGCTTCCTATGACTGGGACTTCAGATCACTGCTTCCTATGACTGGGACTTCAGATCACTGCTTCCTATGACTGGGACTTCAGATCACTGCTTCCTATGACTGGGACTTCAGATCACTGCTTCCTATGACTGGGACTTCAGATCACTGCTTCCTATGACTGGGACTTCAGATCACTGCTTCCTATGACTGGGACTTCAGATCACTGCTTCCTATGACTGGGACTTCAGATCACTGCTTCCTTGTCAGCATTTTATGTTTCCTGTCTTTTTATTTTCTGCATTATATGTTGTTTATAGTATTCCTAATATGTTATTCTGACTTAATTTGTACTACATTTATGATTAGTGAAGATTTCATATGTTTATTGCCCATCTAGTTATTCTCTCTCTCTCTCTCTCTCTCTCTCTCTTTCTCTCAGTTTCTGGTATTTTTCTTTTCAGCACATTAAATTTAATTCTTATTAGCTTTTATTTTTCATTATAATCTTTTAATTTATTCTTTGAGAATTTCATAGATGCACATAATGTATTTTGATTCCATCCACCCTTCCTCCAACTCTCCCAGATCCTCCAACACAACCTCTTCCCAACTTTGTGTCTTTTTTTTAACCCAGTGAATCCAAACAGTGCTTCCCACATGCACATGGGAGTATGTGCCAGGGACCACACCCCTGAAGAAAAATGGCTCTCCATTACCAGGAGCTATTAACTGCCACTAGCTCCTCACCTTGAGGTGGTAGCTGTTCTCTTTTATAATGCCCTTAAATTTTTAACATCTTTTAATTGCTTTTCTAACAAAATATAAGGTAGCATCTCAAATATTTACTCATCTAGGTTAGGGTCTTACCAATATTTGAACTGCTGTTGTTCCCCTACTTTCCAGTTTTGTGCCCCTTGAGAAAGATGGTTTGTTGCCTATGCTTTCTCATCTGGAAAGTGAGGAAAAATAGTTCTTAACTCTTGGGGTTTCTGTAAGAGTTAAGTTAATATATAAAAAGCTTTCAGAATGCTGGTATAGTATTTGCTGTGCAAATGTAAGATGTTTTTATTGTTGGTGAAAAGAGAGATAACTTAGATAAAGGGAACAGAATTAGAGTCCAGAAGGAAACTGGCAAGTAAAAGAGGAATCTTTTCAACAAATGCTGTTGAAGTCATCAGTGTTCAAGTGCCCATGTTCAAGGAAAAAGAAAAATGTTTGGCCCATAACTTACAGCTTATACAAATTTTTTTTTTCAAGCTGGACATGGTGGTACAAGCCTTTAATCCCAGCACTTAGGAGGCAGAGGCAGACAGATCTCCTTGAGACTGAAGTAAGCCTGGTCTAAAGTGAGTTCCAGGCCAGCTATTAGGAGATGCTGTCTCAAAAAACAAACAATTTATTCAGAATGAATCATAAATTAAATTTAAAGCATACAACTTTTTTTAGGAAATGATAAGAGAAAATCGTTATGGCTGATTTTAGAAAAAAATTCTCAGATAAGCACAACCCACAAAAGAGCAAAGGTGGTGGATTAGACATCTCCAAACTAAGAGTTGAATTCTATAAAAGGCTTCATTAAGAGAATTACCAGTTGCTGAGTTAGAAATATTTTGAGTTTGAAATTG
>NW_008359247.1:32435-34826 GCF_000622305.1 Nannospalax galili
GCATTACATGACATGGGTGTATTTACATACATTCAGGCAATATACTCATACACATAAAGTAAAAATAGTAAATAAAATATCTTTTAAAAAGAAAAACAGACTCAAAAGGCCATGTGGCATACATTCCATTAATGTAAGATTCTGTTAAAAAGCTGGGTGTGCTAGCAGAAGCCTGTAACTCTGTAGGAGGTAGAAACAGATGGATCAAAGACATCCTCCCCCTTACATAGTAAGTTTGAGGCCAGCCTAGACTACATCAGATCCTGTCTGAAAAACAAAAACAAAAACAACCCCCCCTAAAGAAAAACCAAAGCAAAAGAATATTTAGAAAGGCTGGGTGTGGTGGTGCACGCCTTTGATCCCAGTACTTGGGAGGCAGATGCAGGTGGATCTCTATGAGTTCAAGGCCAGCCTGATCTACATAGTGAGTTCCAGGCCAGCTGCTGGGTTTAAAGGGAGACCCTGTCTCAAAAATAAAAATAAAAATAAAAATAAAAATAAAAGAATATCTAGAAAGTATAGGGATGAAAAAAATAGTAGTTTGCATCAGGTAGCCATGGTCCCCAAGAGGCAATTCAGAGATATTGAGGAGAGATGGAGCTGCTTTGTAACTTTTTATTTCTCAAAATGTATAGAACTACACACCAAAAAATGGAAATTTTCCTACATGTACATGAATTTTTTAACATAGTTTTTAGTTTTATTTCTAAGTTTGTGTTTCTTTTTCTTCCTCTTTTCCTTTCTTTGTTGAGCCATGGTCTTACTACATTGCCCAGCCTGACTTCAGACTTGCTATGAAACCCACACTGGCTTCAGCCTCCTGAGCTCTGAGTCTTGTAGGCTTCTTCCGCATACCTGGCTCTGAGTCTGGTCCTCTAATGCTTCTGGAACTCTCTTTGGTTTTCTGTTGCCTACTTTTAAGTGTTTCCATATTTCTTAAATTTTAATTTCTTTTAAAAAATTTTTATGCACACGCCTTTAATCCCAGCACTTGGGAGGCAGAGGCAGGCAGATCTCTGTGAGTTCGAGGCCAGCCTGGTCTACATAGTGAGTTCCAGGACAGCTGGGGCTACAAGGAGACCCTATCTCAAAAAGACAAAAAAAAATTTTTTTTACTGGGTGGGTGTATTTACATACATTCAGGCAATATACTCATATACATAAAGTAAAAATAGTAAATAAAATATCTTTTAAAAAGAAAAACAGACTATTTTTTTTTAATATTTATTTATCAAATGTGTATGAGTGTATTGCCTGCTAATTTCTGTTAAGTGCACCCATATCATGCCGTGCCCAGGCAGGACAGAACAGGGCATTGGATCCCCTGGAACTGGAGTTACAGATGGTTGTTAGGCACCACGTGTGTCCTGGGATTTGAACCTGGGTCCTCGGCAAGAGCAGCCAGTGCTCCTAATCACTGATCCATCTCATCTCTTCAGCCCCCATTTTAATTTCTTTATATAATTAAATTTCACTTCATTGTGCTCACAGAAGAGTTGACAGTCTTTAAAATCTAATTTCCAGGATTCCATGCTGTGATTTTTGAGGTGGTTTTCTGGTTTTGTAATGCTGATTCATTCACAGAACCAGTGAATGATTTGGAACAGATCTTACCTCAGTGTTTCTTCTGGCTCAGTCCAGATTTTACATCTGAGTCAGGCACCCCCCTGGTTTTAGCCCCTGCTTGATTCTGTTACTTTTCTTTTTTTGTCTCTTGTTATATGCCAGTGAAACTACGTCTTCTTTTCAATGTAGATTTTGTTCAGTCTTCATTATTTGACATTATCTGGAATTCCTTACACCACTATATTAGTGGTCCACAACTGGAAATACTTTTGTTTCCCAGAGTTCATTTGGTAATGCACAGAGACATCTTTGTACAGTGCACAACAATGATCTGATCTAGGGATGGGGTGATGGCTCAGCGAGTAAGGCAGCTTGTCTCTAAGCTTGATGACCTCAGCTCAGCCCTCAGAACCTACACGGTGAAAGGAGAAAAAGGACTCCCCCAAATTGTCCTCTGTCCACCATTAATGTGCCATAGCTTGTTACCCCTATCCTATACCCCCAATTTTTAAAAACTTGAAAAAGAAATGCCTTAAAAAAGTATCTAGTCCAAAAGATTTGTAGTGCCAATATTGAGGAGGCATGCACTGAGAATTAAAAAATACGAATTTTCACATGTAACTTTATTATAACATTTGATGACTTTATAATTGTGGCCATTTAAGATTTTTTTGTGTTTAATGTATCACTTAAATAACTTTATGTAACTTTCTCCATATCAATAATTCTAGAATTTAGATATTTTTTAACTCAGCAAACATTCATATAAGCGCCCCAGCCCCTGCCCTCCCCTCTCTCACACCCCACCCCCTGCCCTCCCCTTCC
>NW_008359247.1:34873-51051 GCF_000622305.1 Nannospalax galili
CCCTCCCCTCTCACCCCACCCCCTGCCTTCCCCGCCTCTCACCCTCCCATCAGTCCCTTTTGCTCCCCTAGACAGTTTCGTTTATACTTTGTCATATTTACATATATGATTTTGTGTATCTGTAAAAATGTAGGAACCACAAACGAGAGAAAACCTGATGTTTGTCTTTCTGAGACCGGCTTAATTTGCTCAGTGCGTTTCTCTCCAGTTGCAGCCATTTTCCTGTGAATGGCATAACTTTGCTTTTTAATGGCTGAAAAACATTCCAATGTGTGTGTTTATTTTTATTTTATGTTTATGAGTGTTTTGCCTTTATATAAGTACACCTGTGCATGTAACGCCCACAGAGGCCAGAAAAGGTCATCAGAGACCCTGAAACTGGAGCTATGGATGATTATTAGCTGCCATGTAGGTGCTGGAAACCAGACCACAGTCCTCTCCAAGAGCAGCTGGTGTCTTAACCACTGAGCCATCTCTCCAGCCCCTACTCCTTGCTTAAAAACCTTTATGGCTTCCTTTTTTTTTTTTCTTTTTCTTTCTTTCTTTGTTTATTTTTTGGTCTTTTTGAAACAGCGTCTCCCTGTAATCTCAGCTGACCTGGAAATCCCTATGTAGACCAGGCTGGCCTGGATCTCACAGAGATCCACCTCCCTCTGCCTCTCCAGTGCTGGGATTAAAGTCATGCGCCACTATGCCTGGGTCCTTCACGTCTTCTAAACCTGTGAGAGCTTTCTGGAGTTTATCTTATGCTTAGGCATTAGGTTTCTAGAGTTTAATGAAGACCTGACCAATGTGACCATAATTACATCTTGTTTACTTTATTCCTAATTATTTTCCATGACGTACTAGCACCGAGATATTTGTTGGCAGAGATAATAGAGAGAAACAGAATACTGGCATTACATGGCTGTGCAACTTTAGTTCAATTACTTCTTTTACATGGGTCTCAGTTTTGCTATCTCTAAAGTGAAGGGTTAGTACCATATAATTCCTGCAGGCTTTCCCGGTTATATTTATATTGTGCCCTGTGCCATTCCCTGTCTCCAGGACTTCCAACTTATTAGAAACATATAGGACTAGAATTGAGACTTCCCGATTTCTTGTTCAGTATTAGTATCATACTATGTTGTACTATTTTAGATATCATTTAATTTACCCAGAGAATGAAGATACATGCCGTAAACGATCTTTTATCATTTATTTGTGTAGGTTTTTACAACCACTTAACCTATTTTCTGGCTGCTGGTGCTGTTAGTTTGGGGATTGGTTTCTTTGCTTTAGCATCTGCTTTGTGGTTCCTGATCTTCAAACGGAGGTAAGGTTTATTAGAAAGTTTTTAAAATTCTTTTTTGTTAAAAATTCAATGAAGGGCTTTTTCAGCTGCTGTTAAATAGCTATAACAGTATTGATTCTATAATCTCGGTTTTTGTTATAGATCCTGTGGTTGGAAAAGGAAGGATTTATGTGTATTAAACAGCCTGCAAGAACACCTAGAATAATCTAACAGCAGTCTTCATGCATTGTATTTTAAGGAATAACATATCTTATTTTATTTACTAGGAAAATGGGTCTGATTGTAATATAAAGCTAGGAATTAGGGGGAAAACCTTCCAATTAAAACATTACTGAGGTGGGCTGGAGAGATGACTCAGCAGTTAAGAGCACTGACTGCTCTTACAGAGGACCTGGGTTCAATTCCCAGCACCCACATGGCAGCTACAAATCGTCCTTAACTCCAGTTCCAGTGGAATCTGAAGGCCTCTTCTGACCTCGGCAGCATTGCATGACACAGGTGCACTCACATACATGCAGGCAATACACTCATACACATAAAATAAAAATAATAATAGCCGGGCATGGTTGCGCACTCCTTTAAACCCAGCACTCAGGAGGCAGAAGCAGGCAGATCTCTGTGAGTTCAAGGCCAGCCTGGTCTACATAGTGAGTTCCAGGACAACTGGGGCTACAGGGAGACCCTGTCTCAAAAAGACCACTCCCCCCAAAAATGATAAAAAAATTACTGAGGTTAAAATCATTACTGAGAGAGAAAGGGACCCTTTTAAAAAATTTATTTTCATTTAATGAGTATGAATGTTGTGCCTGCATGTATGTAAATACACACATGTTGTTCAATGCTCATGGAGGCCAGAAGAGGCATCCGATTCCTTGGAACTGGATGGCTGTTACCTGCTACGTGTGTGCTGGGAACTGAACTGGGTCCTCTGCAAGAGCAGCCAATGCTCTTAACGGCTGGGCCATCTCTCCAGCCCAGGATACCCTTTTTAAGGAGATATTTAAGAGAACTGACAGAATGCCCTGTTGTCTGAAAACAGTCTTCTGCCAGAAACACACTAAAAGATTAGCTGACACCTTAGTTCTTTTCAACTCTAAAATTTTGTGTTTCTACTTATTTAATCGATTCAGAATTTGCATTTGCTATTTTAAAAACATGGATTGTAAAATGACCTTCTTATACATTCTCCCCATGTTCCTTATCTCAGCAGCAAGGAACACATGCTGTCTGTCCACATGTGAAGTCAGATGGTACTCACTCATTCTTTCAACAAACATTTAATGAATATACAATAAAAAATAAATCAAAGAAAAATATTTGTTATCTTCCATCGTTACTGGAATTGATGCTACAACTACTACAAATAGGCCAGAAAGGTCCTTGTTTCATAGACTTGCAGTACCAGGAGACAGATAATGAGCAAATAAAACGTGCGCAAGGAATGCCGGTGCAAGCAGTTTGCATTTAATCTGAAATCTGAGATAAAGAAGCCAGATTAAACACCTTGCGTAAAACAGGGGTGATGGCACACGCCTTTAGTCCCAGCACTCGGGAGGCAGGCAGATCTCTGTGAGTTCGAGGCCAGCCTGATCTACATATTGAGTTCCAGGGGCTACTGGGAGACTGTGTCAAAAAAGACAAAAACAAACAAACAAAAACAAAAATTACCTTGTGCAAAAGCTTTCTAAGGACGAGCAAGATGGCCCAGTGCATTAAAGGTGGTTGCTTGAGGGACCCACATAGTGGAAGGAGAGAACTGACTCCCACAAGTTGTTCTCTGACCCCCACATATGTACTGTGTGGCATGCATATGTGCACATACACATACACACAAGATAGGTAAATGTAATACAAAACTTTTTAAAAATGTAGCTTTCTAAGGTGAAAGGGTATCAAGTACCAAGACCCCAAGATGGGAATAAACATGACATTATTCAGTTGACAGAACAATCAGTGTCAATAACTTGTAGTGAGAAGGAAATTGAAGAGCTCAAAGGAATTAATAGACCACATTAAAGGGTTTTGATTTTATTACTGTGTCACTGGAAGGTTTTAAAGGGGAATAGCATGATCATCCTGATACCTAAATTGAGTACTTACTACATCCTAGGCACTATTGTAAGTGCTTTATATAACATCTCATTTAGACTTAGCAATGCGGTGCAAGCAATATTATATTCAATCTAAAGACTGTATTCAGAGGTGATAACATGTGTCTGTAATCTCATCACTTGGGTGGTTGAGGCAAGAGGATGGAGAGTTCCTGGCCAGACTGAGCTATACATCTAGATCCAATCTCAAACAAACAAACAAACAAATAAAATAAATAAATAAACCCGGTATGGTAGTGTACTCCTAACATTTGGGAGGTAGAAGCAGGAGGATCAGAAATTTAAGGCCAGTCTGAACTACACAGTGATTTTGAGGCCAACCTAGGCTACATGAGATCTTGTCTCAAAAAAAAATAAAAAAGTAAAAAAGAAAGAAAAGAAAAATGATTGTCATTTTCTTTTCCTAGGTAACTATCTAAGAGTTCAATAGTTAGATCACGATTGCTTTTTTTTTTCTTTTTTTTTCTATTATTTTGAGACAGTATTTCCCTGTATCCCCAACTGACCCGAAACTTGCTAGGTAGACCAGGCTGGCCTTGATCTCACAGAGATCTGCCTGCCTCTGACTCCCAATTGCTGGGATTAAAGTTGTGCGCCACCACATCCAGCTGCCTTTATTTCTTACTCAGACTTTGTTTTGTTTTGTTAGGCTTTTAAAAATGTTTTTAATTCTTTTGAGAATCTCATATTTTGATCACTATACCCTGTTGTTTTTTTCTCTTATTCAGACTTTTATTTTGTTTAGGTTTTAAGAATATTTTTGATTCTTTGAGAATTTCATACAATGTATTTTGATCATATTCAGAACTCCTCCCCCATCTCCACACCCAGAAGAGTGAATGCACTTCTAATAACAAGATATGATAGGTCTGGCTTATATTGTCACAAGATGTTTCTCTGTGAAGCCCGAGTTTTAGTGAATTGGCAATGAAAGCAGATGAGCTAGAAGGCTATTTAATAGTTCATGTGAGAGGTGATGATGTCTGGAGCTAATATGACCACAGATGAGATGAAGGAAGAGACTGGACTTTGGATATGCTTTATAGGTAGAGGCAAGGCTTGACAGAGTGAAGTAAGGACTAGGGTTTTATTATAAGTAGCTGAGTAATTGCTTGTGTCATTTTCTGGATGAGAAGATGATCATAAAGGGAATCAATTTGGTGTAGAGATGATAAACTAGGAACTATGTTTCCATCTAAGTTTAAAAGCCTTTTTAGCCCAGGTGTGGTGGCGCATGCCTTTAGTCCCAGCACTCAGGAAGCAGAGGCAGGCAGATCTCTCTGAGTTCGAGGCCAGTCTGGTCTACATAGCAAGCTACATAGTGAGTTCCAGGCCAGCTGGGGCAAGAGGGTGACCCTGTCTCAAAACAAAACAAACAAACAAAAAAAGCTGTTCTGTATGAAATACACAAAAAATTCAATTAAAAAATAAGGCTATTTATGCCGGGCATGGTGGTGCACACCTTTAATCTCAGCACTATGGGAGGCAGAGGCAGGTGGATCTCTGTGAGTTTGAGGCCAACCTGATCTACATAGTGAGTTCCAGGTCAGTTGGGGCTACAGGGAAACCCTGTCTCAAAAAGACCCCCCCCCAATAAGGCTGTTTAGACCTCAAAGTGGAAATCCATAGTACAGCTCGATATGCAGGTCAGGAGAGAAGCCAGAATTGAAGATGATATACAAAGATTATCTGAAGTCATGGAACTAGACGAGACAAGTCAGGAGTGCTTGTTGAAAAGTTCTAGGCTGTGCCCTCTACACTACCCACATTTAGAAGCTGAGTAGTAGAGTAGGGAGACTCAACAACATCTGAGAAGAAACACAGGAAGGTGTGGAGCCAAGAAGTCAAAGTCTAGAGGATTAGAGAAGGAGGTGCCAGCCAGTTCTACTGAAGATGCTTAATTAAGACAGAGGACTGAGAAATTATTTTCTTTAATTTGACAAGATGGAGGTCATTGGTGACCTTGATGAAATTTTGGTGCAACAACAGGTTTTGAGGCTTATCCTTGAGAACAAAAGGTGTGCGACTATGGAGAAAAGTATAGCTGTCTCTTTCAAGAAGTGTGTGTGTGTGTGTGTGTGTGTGTGTGTGTGTGTGTGTGTAGGACCTGATAAAGTGGACAGTGGTTGGAGGAGTACATAGAATTTTATTAGACACTTTTCGTCTCTGTGACCAAAACAAAACAACTTAAGGGAGGAAAGATTATTTGGCTCAGGAGATTTCAGTCCATCACAGCGAGGGAGGCAGGGCACCTTCATGGCAGCAGGAGTAGGCCGCAGAGGCGCCTCACATCACTGTGGGCAAAAAGCCACCCAGCTCCACCTCCTAAGGGTTCCACGGCCTCCCAGACAGCACCAATCAGAGCAGCAAGTGCTCAAAATATGAGCTTGTGGGGGATATTTTAGATTCAAACCAAAATAATAGTCAGAGGACGGATTTTTTTTCCTTCTTCTAAAACTAGAAGGCATACTTGAAAACTTCCTCTCGCTTTCCCACCTCTACTAAATTTGAAGTCACTAAGCTTTGTTTATTTTACCTCATACATCACGTACATCATTTCATTCCATTATCCACCGCCGCCACGTCATCCAAGTTTTCAGTCTCCCACATAGACTTCTGCACTAGGGTTCATAGCCCACCCCTGCCTTTACTATTGGATTCATTTAATCTCTTCTCTACACTTCAGCCAGACATTTTCCAAATGTGAACTTCATCAAGTCGCCCTATCCTTCTCTTCCACAGCTGCTGTATTTGAAAGGACTTCCCATCGATTTTAGGATAAACCAAACATGGCACGCCTTTAAGGTCCTGCACGATTGGCCCATACAATCTCATGCCGTCCTCCCCGCTTTGTTACTGCGTTTGTCCTCCATGGTGGAAATCTGGCCTTTAGGACTTTGTATTTCTAGTCTCTCCACCTTCCACATCTCCTCTCTTCCACCAAACTTACCAATTGCCTAATCACTATTCCTGTTTCTTCAAGAGCTCATTTCAATCACCCCTTCCTCAGGAAAGCCCTCGCTGGCCTCTATCAGGTTAATTCCCTTCATTACAAATTCACACAGTACCTGATAATTATCCTCAGCAGCATTTTCTATTGTGTTAGTTTCTCATCTGTCTTCTTTGCTAGAAGCTCTGTGAGACCAGTGACAGGCCCCTGAAGGGGTAGTTATAACCCCTCACACCATTAAATATACAAGACCCAGCAGTCTGGCGTGTAGGTGCTCAGTAAGTATTTGCTCAGTTAATTGAATTCAGTGAATTCATGGATTTTTTTTTTTAACTTTTACAAAAACTTGATTGAGAATTTCATACACGCATATAAGGAGTTTTGGTCAAATCCATGCCCACTCCCTCCCCTCCAACATTCCCCCCTCTGAAGAGGTAACCCTAAAATCTTTTAAGGATTAGATACACGCTCCCAAATACTTTTGACATTTTTGGCATTTGGAACAGAGTGTGTTGCTAACAGGCCCAAGACATTTTGACTTTTAGCCCAGATACTGGCTACATTTCTTTGGGGTCTTTACCCTAACTACCTAGCCAATTCCTACCTCCTATTCTTATCACGCCATTCTCTGAAGGGTTTACCCAAATTGCCAATAGGGAATAGGGACGCAGACTGCTCTGGCTTCTTCCAGAGTGCATGGACCTTAACTGTTAATACATTATTAAGTAATATATCGATTTCTTGAATTGACTTGGAAATTTTGTAGTATCTCTGAAGAAAGAAATGGCAATTATTTGGAGAGGGTTCCACCTGAGGAACTTGCATCATACGTCATTCCCATCCAGTCATATTCAACCCTACTGTGTGTACATTCTGTGCTTTGCACAAATGTATGACATGTACATAGAGTTTTAGTATCACCAGAGCTCTAAAAGTCCTCTGTGTGTCCCCACTCATCCCTCCCTCCCCCAACCCCCTAACCTTCTGTCTCAGTGGTTCTACCTTTTCTAGTGGTTCTGTCGTAGAGTTGAGATCAGATATCAAATGGCCTATAGCTGAAATCATAGGCTATGTAGATTTTAAAATTTTTTTTGAGACAGGGTCTCATTCTGAGCCTAGCTGCTTTAAAAATCCATGTGGCACTGGCTAACCTCAACCTCATGGCAATCCTCCTGCCTCAGCCTCCCAAGCACCGGATTGCAGGTGTCAATCATTGCATCCAGCTCTCTTCCATGTTTTTCCTGGCTTGATAGGTCATTTCTTTTTAGCAGTGAATAATGTTCCATTGTTTGGCACCGTTTTTTGAGTATTTAACTTTATAATGAAACTTCATCTTTTCATACTTAATGCTGCCTGTGATCAACTGATGTTCAACTTAGCACTCAATAATATTTGACCCTCCCTCACTGCTTGTGATTGCGTGGATGATAAGAGATCACAGGTCCTCTTCCACTATAAGTCATTAGTTTCGATTTGGTTTCCTTCCTCTTTGTTGCAGAGACATTAATAAATACCAAAAGGGACCAATGAGTTTCATTTTATTTCATTAAAGACAAATATATACAACGACTCACACAGCAGTTGATTAATTCTCTCGAGACCCAAAAGAAGTATATGAGCAGTTCTGGTTAATATTCAAATTTTAAATATTAACCCTGTATAAGTAGCTTAATTTATATTTTATGAAAAAATAGATGTAATAAAATCTAACATATACAAAGGGAGTATATAAATTGATTTCTACTTTTTTGGGGGGGTATTTTTGAGATCAGGTCAGCCTGTAGCCCCAGCTGGCCAGGAACTCACTATGTAGAACAGGCTAGCCTTGAACTCACAGAGATTTATCCTCCTGCCTCTGCCTCCCAAGTGCTGGGATTAAAGGCTTGCACCACCATGCCTGGCCTGATTTCTACTTTTAAAAATACTGTAACACATTCTGATTTTTAAAATCTTATGTATAAACATTAGAAACGATTTTACCTGGCATACAATCTGACTCATGCTTAATAACATTTTCTGTATACTTTTCAGAGAAATATTCCCAAATTCCAAAGTTAAATCAGTTGATGAGAAGTTGAAGCAAAGATCATCCAAATCGAAGGTTAAATCTCAGTCTCAGAGCGTTTTCATTTCTCAAAACTTTCATGCTGGCCAACCCCAGCCACAGGTAGAGTGAAATGTACAGCAATCTCCTCAAAGATTTCCACACCACTCACTGGCATTTTGGTGTCTTTAAGTTTGAAAAACATACCCACAGTTACTTTGTAGTTTAAAGGACAAAGGTAAGATGTCAACACCACAATCCATGCTGCAGGAAAGCAACACTTTCTTAAAATTTCAGCTGTCCTGTCACTCCTCTCGTGGGTTTCTGAAGTCCCTCCTCTCTTTCTCTCTTTGAAAAACCAGTCTGTGTTTTCATATCATGACTCTTCACCAGATCACACGGAGCTGGCTTCTGGTCCTCCATCTCCCAGAAGCCGCGCCAAAGTGGTTTCTTGAGGTGGAGTTTACTCCTGATTAAGATGCTGTGAACACTGTTACACCAACGAAGGATTTAGAATATTATATAAACCTAACTGGCAGAGTCACAGGGTTTGAGATTGACTCCAGTTTTGAAAAATGTTCTGCTGTGGGGCTGGAAAGATGGCTCAGCAGTTAAGAGCACTGACTGCTTTTGCAGAAGACTTGGGTTCAGTTTCCAGCACCTACGTTGAGGCTGACAACCATCCATAACTCCATCCCAGGGAATCAGATGCCTCTTCTGGTCTCTATGGACATTGCATGCATGTGGTGCTTTTACATACATGCAGGCCAAACACACCCATTAAATAAATTAAATAAAAATATTTTTGAAGTCTTACTATGAGGAAATGCTATTAAACAGCATCATGTGCTACAGAGGAATTTTTGTGAAGAGTAATCCGTGGTGACCAACTTCAGTATCTTCTGTGTGTGCGTGTACATGTGTGTGCATTTGTATATGTGTGTTCGTACATGCATGTGTGTGTTTGTGTGTGCATGTGTTTGTATGAATGTGTGTATGTGTGTTAAGTGTGTGTAGTGTATGTGTGCATGTGTGTATGTATGTGTGTATGTGTATACATGGGCACATGTGTTTTGTGTGTGTGTATTTGTGCATGTGTTTTGGTGCTGGGGGCTGTAATACGAGGGCCTTATGCATGCAAGGTAAGCACTCTACCACTAGCTATATCCCAGCTATTATCTTATTTTAAGAAATTTGGGGCCAGTGAGATGACTCAGTGGATAAAGGTGCTTGCTGCCAGACCGGATGATCTGAGTTCTATCACAGGGTACAGGTGGTGGAAGAAGCAAACAGGCTTCTGTGCAAGTTGTCCTCTGACCTCCACATGCATGCCATGGCATGCAAATGCATACATACACACATAAACAAATAAATGTAATTTTTTAAATGTTCAAAGAAAATTTCCACAGCCACCCCAAGCTTCAGCATCTGTCAGTGAGGAGCCATCAACACTAAGGCAAGATTCATGTCCTCAGTTTAAAACACTGATACTACTTTTAACTTCATCCATTATAAAATATTGCATGTAATAGTTTAAATTTTTATTTCCCTAATGAGTGATTTTGAATATCTTTTCATATTTTATTTATCATCTATACCTTCTTAGTAAAGCATCTTTTAAAATCTTTTATACAATTATAATTGGGTTACATTCTTACCACTGAATTTAGAGTTCTTATGGGTACAGGTCCTATGTGGGTTATGTGTCTTTCAATTTTTTATTTTTGTTTTATTTGGTCTTTGGTCTTTTTTTTTTTTTTGGTCTTTTTGAGACAGTATCTCCCTGTAGTCACAGCTGGTCTGGATTCACTATGGAGACCAGTCTGGCCTTGAACTCCCAGAGATCTGCCTGCCTCTGTCTCCCAAGTGCTGGGATTAAAGGCATGCACCACTATGCCCAGCTCAATTTTTAAATCTCATTTGGTGACTTTTGTTTTCATCCTCTTAACAGAATTTCACATTTTCAATATTAACCAAGTCTAATGTATCTGGTTTTCCTTCTTGGATTATACTTTCGTAAAATGTTCAAGAATCCATAGTCTACCAACAGATGAGAAGGAAATCATAGCCTACCAGTGGGTGGCGAGGCTCTACTTTTGTGTTCTCTTTTTCAAAAGTTTTATTTTTAGGATGCTTTTGGTTTGTATATAAGAGCCATATGCAATTGACATGCTGCTAATATGTGGATGTGGCTTGTCCCTGAAAGGTTCTGGGCTGGAAGATTGGACGCAGTAGATAGGGTTGAAGTGGCAGAACCATTAAGAAGAAGGCTTAGTGGGGAGAACCCCATCCTTGAGAATAGGTTAATATGGACTCACAGAGCAGATGCGGGTGACACAGCAGTGGAAGACAGTGTGAACTCTGAATCACTGAGCTGTTTCTCCAGCCCTCAAATTCTTTTCAAATGACTAATTTTTCTTTTTTCATCCAAAACATTCATATTGTAGAAAAAATATTTTCACCAAAAACTTGTAACGATAACAATACAAGTCATATAAACACTAGAGCAATTATATTATAGAAGCTATATAAAATTGGTTCGTTTTTTAAAGTGCAAATTTTTATGTAGGTGGAGCGGAGAGGGAAAGAAGCAGCACAAACCAAAGGTACTTTTCCGACGACTTGCTAGAGTCGTAGTGAATAGCAATTGGTTATCCTACATGTAATTTGTTTCAAATGCCATGAAAATTCAAGATAAATGTTAATTTATTAGTATATGAATTGGCAGCCATTGGGGGGAATGAAAATTGCAATTTCATGCCTTAAAACATGGAATTAAATTTTTTATCTCTTATTTGAACTCAAAGGTATCATGATGGGAATCACATAGCAACTTAAAATGAATGGGAGACAAAACATAAACTTGACATTTTTACATTTTCTTTTAAATGTTTATTTTTATTTTGTGTGTATGTATGTTTTGCTTGCATGTATGTAAGTGCACCATATGTATGCAGTGTCAATAG
This sequence comes from Nannospalax galili, assembly GCF_000622305.1. Lineage (NCBI taxonomy): Eukaryota > Metazoa > Chordata > Mammalia > Rodentia > Spalacidae > Nannospalax > Nannospalax galili. The sequence continues at coordinate 46,239 of NW_008359247.1, forward strand.
AGACCAGAAGAGGGCATCGGATCCCCTGAACTGGAGTTACAGTCAGTTGTTAGCCTCCACGTGGGTGCTGGGAACTGAACCTGGGTCGTCTGGAAGAGCAGCCTGTGCTCTTAACTACCGAGTCATCTCTCCAGCCCCCAAATTTGAATTTTTTGCAACCATTTAAATATTACATGTCATATCTAATGTCATATCTTAATATCTCAAAGCGTTGTTTTAGAGATATTTTAGAAATACATAATAGAAAATAAATTTAAATGTATATTTTATTGAGTTTTTGTGCATTTCATACAATAAATCTTAATCATATTTAGATTCCATCCTCCATCCATATCCCCTTATAGTCCCTCCAACTGAATTTCATGCATTCTATCATATTTGTGAAATATCAAAAATAAAAATGTAAGGTATTATAAAATGTATTTTAGGAGATTCTGTGATACTGTCTAAAACTTAACCTTTTTTGAGACAGCATCTCCCTGCTTAACCCAGGTTGGCCTGGAACTCACAGCCTCAAACTCAACTGTTCTGCCTTAGCCTCCCAAGTGCAAGGATTGCAGGCACGCACCAGCATATCTGGCTTGAAACAGCGTTTGTGTTTTGACAGGGTCTCTCTATGTAGCCCTGGCTGGCCAGGAATCCGCAGTGGTCCACCTGCCCCGCCTCCTGAGCACTGGGATTAAAGATGCACACCACCACACCCAGTTTAAAATGCCATTTTTAAACATATAAAGTGTAGTCTAAATAATATGATGGGGAAAGCATGAGATTTAATGACTAGGTTGAAATCTTTCTTGTGTCTAATCTGTGATGGTTGTTTCTCAGTTTCTGCTTTTATTAAGAGGTACCCTGAAGAACTGTTGAGATGATACATGAGATATGGAAGCATGACAACGTGGTTTGCAGATTATTTTGTAATCTTCCTGCTCACTGATTTTTCTTAAATAAGGCAATTATTTGGCTATAAATCATTAAGAAAGTTTTTTGCTGTTCTTGCAGAAGACCCAGGTGGGTCCCAGAACCCACATGGCGGTTAACAACTGTCTGTAGCTCCAATTCTAGGGGACCTGACACCCTTTTCTGCCCTCCAAGGGCATTGCACACACGTGGTGCACTTACACACATGTAGGCAAAACACTCATACACATAAAATACAAGGAAGTAGAAATTTTTTAAAAACAAAGCTTTTCAGCTAATTTATTTCTTTAAATTATATGTAAGTATGTGTGAGAATGTGGGTTTGTGCGTGAGTGCAGACCCTTCTGAGGCCAGAAGAGGGTATTGGATCCCCTAGAACTAGAATTACAGGTGGTTGTGATTACAGGTCATCCAACATGAATCAAACTCCAGTCCTTTGCCAGAGCGGTAACAGCTGGACCATCTTTCCAGTCCCAAGAATTTTTGTTTGTTTGTTTATTATTTTTATTTTATGTGTATGTGTGTATTGCCTGCATGTAGGTAAGTGCACCCATGTCCTACAATGCCCGCAGAGGCTAGAAGAGGCTGTTGGATCCCCTGGAACTGGTGTTACTGACAGTTGTTAGCTGCCATGTGGGTACTGGGATTCGAACCTGGGTCTTCTGCAAGGACAACCAATGTTCTTAATTGCTAAGCCATCTCTCCAGCCCCCCAAGAAAAAAATTTTAAAGGCACATTCCAGAACTGATGTTTCCAACCTACTTAAAAAAATATTTTCTGGCTAAAGCAGCTGATCTTACTCAGTGTAAACTTTTCTACTCTTGATTATCATAAAAATATTGCTAGTTCTCAATTATATATTTAGCATTAATGGACGATAGCAGCTTGGTATTTTCCCTTCTATGGCATCATCCTGTCCATGATAGCTTTAAAGAGAATCTTAAGATTTGGCTCATCAATATGTAATAGTCTTAGCAGGCTAACTTTTTACAGAAGTTGACAATCATACTAAAGATGAACTGTGGCCTGAGACAAAACCCGTCAGCCCTGATCCATCAGTGATAACCTCAACAGTAAATGGCAGCAGCATGGCAATGAGCTTCTCAACCTCACCCTCCAATTCCTGCTGCAGCCGAAGCATAGAAGCAACTGAAGACTGGTTTTTTGATGCTTCTCAAGCAGAGAATTCTCCAAAGCCTTTTCTTGGGGAGCCTCTGGAAGAAAACGTGCTCTCATACTTGTCAACCATTTCATTTGAAGAGTGGCCTGGAAATGTGAATATGACACTTGATGGTGATGAGAAAGACGAAGGCATTAAGGGAATGTTTTCACAGAAAAATCCAGAGGTTGAAATGCAAAAACCTTCACTATAACACCGATTGACTTTCTTCTTTTGAAACCTGGTGTACAGTGAACTCAGGTAAAGTTAACTCTGAATTACAAACTTCTGAGTCTCTTATCATGTCCAAACTAATATTGCTCTTCTTGTCCTTTTTCATAAGGTGGCCCTAGCTTTTATCTGTTCTTATTTCTAGAAAATCAAGAATGTGGGAAGAATGTGAGTAACATCCTGAATATCAAACTTAAACTTGAATATTCCAGCAAATCGGTAACAGGAACGCATTTTCAACACACAGGAGAAAAATATTTTTCATTAATATATTTTTGAATAAAACATCCCATAGCATTTCTTTATAGTTTGGACTTCTTCAATTTTATTTCAGTGGAATATCTGTATAGGCTTCTCAGAATTTAAAACATGAGAATCAGCTAGCTCTCAAATCTTTTCATGTCTTTTTTTTTGGTAAACAATATTAACTTGTTCTTGCAAGGGAGCCTGGAACACTATAAAGAATTCAGGATATACTTTGTTCATTTTCCTATCTGCTCCTCAGAAGGGCCCTCAACCATACCCTACCATCATCCCAATGGTCCATGAGTGCCTGACTCAGCAGGTGGGAGTTCCTCTCCAGTCAAATATTTATTTATGATTAAGAGGGACTTTTGACACAAATCATGTAACTTTTAAACTTTCTTCAAATCATTCTCCATGTAATTGATCCACCCTTTCTTTCTCTTCCTTCCTTCCTCCCTCCCTCCCTCCCTCCCCCCTCTTTCTTTCTTTCCTTCCTTCTTTCTTTCTTTCTTTCTTTCTTTCTTTCTTTCTCTCTCTCTCTTTCTTTCTTTCTCTTTCTTTCTTTCTTAGAACAATGATTAACAAAATGCCACACAGATTTTTTTCAAAACAGGAGTCTTTTATTAGCCAGTGGTCAAGAGGGGGCTAGTACCCAAAAGAACTCTCAAACCCAAGGGGACGCAGAGTGGGGTTTATAAAGCCTAAAATCACAATTTCATCATGCAAGATGTGCATTCCTAATTATGTGTTGTTGCATCAGACAGCCCCCAATTCGTGTGTTCAACTCATATGGTAACTTGCTGGCTATGGTCACATGGTAAGTCTCAGTAATCTAGTAGCAGGCCTTAAGATTTTTCAAAAAAGAAAAATAAATCCAAAGGAGAATGGTAACTGACAGAAAAGAATATAGCTTGAAAGTCTAGTGTGATAGCACACATCTGCAATCTTAGCACTTGGGAGGTGGAGGCAAAAGGAACAGGAGTCGAATCTCATTGTCTGCTAGACAGTGAGTTTAAGACAAGCCTGGGCTATATAGACGACTGTAGAAAGAAACGATGAAGGCAAGAAAGAAGAGAAAGAGAGAGAGAGAGAGAGAGAGAGAGAGAGAGAGAGAGAGAGAAGAGGGGGGGAGGCATTTATCTGAATCCTGCAGGCTCCGATTAGCCCATAGTGGTCTTGCATCCGTTGCAGCATCCCTTGTCTGCTGCAGCATTTTAAGCAGAATGGACATGCTGAGTTGGGTCAAAAAGTAGCACAACAGGTTTGGCATCTGGGCATGTTGCAGAGCCTTCCATCCTTCTGGGACCCAAACAGAACTGAAACTCTTTTAGGTATGGAGTAAGTGGGTCAGAATTGCACAACTAAAGGAGGTATGTATTGCCTCCAACATCTAAAGAAGCCCACGAGACATTGTGCTCTAGTCTTTCACCTTAGAAATAAAGCTGGACATGATCCAGACTGCTGGATGGCTAGGACTTTTGCTGAGACAGTGGCAAGAGCTACAATCATCCTGCTACCTTGAAATAAACCTTACAGTTAGATTTTTTTCTTTCATTAATGCCAGAGATGGAAAACAAGGCCTTGAATATCCTAGACAATAATTAAGCTACATTCTAAGCTTCTAGTTTTATATTTTCAAAATGCCTCCAAATATTGGTGAAAATAGTATCTTAAATTTTTACCATTATAAGTTGTAACAAGAAAGGAGTGATAAATTTATCAAATGCCTGGATTTCAGAAAAAAGAGAGAGCCCATGATGCTTGTTCTTCGCAATATTAATGGGTCCTTCAGGAGTACTAAATCCCTTACTGAGGAGCTATACCATTTGATAGTTGCTAGACGAAATGGCTCTTCTTTGAGGGTGTGGCCACTAGCAGGTGTCCCATGCTTCCATGGATGAACCCACTCAACGCACACATGGATTTAGTGAGTTATCAAAAACAGAAAACACGAAGTTGGGAGGAGGAGGTGTTGGAAGGATATGAAGGAAACTGGAGGGTGGGTATATATGATGTATATAATCACATTTCATTCTCTACATGTACGAAATTCTTGAAAAAAAAGAATAATCCAGGTCTTCTAAATACTATTGGTGTACTTTTGATTTGCTTTGTATTCAGCATTATTTGGTATATTTTAATATATGTCCTTAACTTTTTCTTTTTCTTTTTTTTTTTTTTTTTTTTTTTTTTTTAAAAAAAAAAAAAAAAAAAAAAAAAAGAGGACGATAAATCTTTCACTGTGATATATCAAAATAA
>NW_008359247.1:51121-66275 GCF_000622305.1 Nannospalax galili
GAGACAGGGTCTCCCTATAGTCCCAGCTGGCCTGGAACTCCCTATGTAGACCAGGCTGGACTCAAACTCACAGAGGTCCAACTGTCTCTGCCTCCCAAGTGCTGGAACTGAAGGCATGTGCCACCAAGCCCATTATTTATTAAAATAATAAAATTATTTTAATTTTACGTGTATGAATGTATTGCCTGCCTAAGTGTGCCTATGCTGTGCAGTGCCCATGTCGGTCAGAAGAGGGTGCTGGATCCCCTGGAACTGGAGTTAAGGACAGTTGTTAGCTTCCATGTGGGTGCTGGGAACCTACTGGAAGAGCAGCCAGCGCTCTTAATGGCTGAGCCATCTCTCCGGCCCCTTACGTTTGTTTTAAACACCAAAGTGCATCACAATAACTTTTGACTTTTTCTTTTTCTTTATTAAGTATGGGAAATTGAAGTTAGGGCCTTGTGCACACCAGGCAAACGCTCTACTACTGAGCTATATCTCAGGCCTGGAACTCGTTTTGTAGCTCAAGCTACCCTCAAACTCATGGTACTCCTGCATCAGCCTCCTAAGTGCTAGGATTATAGGTATTCACCGCATGTCTGGCTTAGACTTTTGTTTTTTTTTGAAGCTTGGAGACAAGGGTCACTAATTTGGCCTTAAACTTGCTCTGTAGTACAAGCAGTCTTTAAACTTGTAGTCCTCCTGCCTTGACTTCCTGAGTAACTGAGATTACAGGATGGTAACATCAGGCCACCTATTGCTTTATTTTATTTTAATTTATTTTTGTGTTTTGTGTGTGTTATACCTGGCGTGTGTGTAAGTGCAACGTGTTGTGTAGTGCCCTCGGAGGACAGAAGAGGGCACCAGATCCCCTGGAACTGGAGCTCAAGATAGTCGTTAGTCACCATGTGGGTGCTGGGATTAGAACCCAGGTTTTCTGCAAGAACAGCCAGTGCTCTTAACTGGTGAGCCATCTCTCCAGACCCTCTATTGCTTTTTTAAAAAACAAACAAACAGACAAACAAACAAAAACAAAACAGGATTTCATTGTGTAGTGCAAGCAAGCATTCAATTCACAGATAGCCCATGCTGGCCTTGAACTGCCTCAGCTTCCTAAGTGTTAGGATTACAGACGTGTGCCACTAGGCCCAGCTTTATTTTATTTGTAATGCAAATAGTAAATTTCTTTTTTAATGATAGGGGGCTAGAGAGATGGCTCAGAGGTTAAGAGCACTTACTGCTCTTCCAGAGGACCTGAGTTCAGACCCAGCACTAAATGGGGCTGCTCACAAGTGCCTGTAATTCCAACTGTAGGGGATTTACTGCCCTCTCCTGGCCTCCATGGGCACCCATTCAAATATGACGTGTGCAGGGCACACCACACACACACACACACACACACACACACACACACATAAAATAAAAAATAAATTAAAACTTGTAGGAAGAATAGAGAGATGGCTCAGCAGTTATGAGCACTGACTGTTCTTGCAGATGACTTGGCTTTGATTCCCAGCACCCATATGGCAGCTATGAACCATCCTTAACTGCAGTTCTGGGGGAATCCGATGCCCTCTTCTGACCTCCAAGGCACTGCATGACAAGGTGCAATCACATACATGCAGGCAATACACTCATATACATAAAATAAAAATATAAATAAAATATATTTTTAAAAAAGAATAGTGGACCAGCAAGGTGGCTCAGTGGTTTAAAGTATTTTCTAGGCAGCCCTGGTGACCTAAGTTCAATTCCCAGAACCCACATCAAGGTAGAAGGAGAGAACCAAGTCCCCAAAGAAGTTCTCTGACCTCCACATATGTGTCATGGTCTACACAAAGCCACACACCTTCATCATGCACAGAAACAATAACAAACAAAAATTAGTGAAAAGTCACAGAGGAACACCACAATGATGGTCAAATTAAGAGTCCTTTATTGCCAGCTGTTGAGAGCCACACAAAGCCACATACCTTCATCGTGCACAGAAACAATAACAAACAAAAATTAGTGAAAATTTACATTTACCCAGTATTTCATTTCTAATGCACTAAACTTACTTAGCTCCTAATTTCCATTTTGTATTATTTCTGTTTGAAAATCTTCCTTTAACACAGTTATGTCTGTGGATGTTGGTAATGAATTCTTTCCACTTTTGTTTGTCTAAAGAGCTATCTTCATCCTTCAACTTTTAAAAGATACCTTCGCTGGGTGTAGAGTTCATGCATTGGTAGTTTTTGTCCCTGTCAGTGTTTTAGACACGTTGCTCATCGGCTTCTGGTTTGCCTAGTGTACAATGAGGTGTGCATGCTGTTACTTATCTTTGGTGCTTGCATAACATGCACAAAACCCTGGGTTCCATCCCTAGCACCACATAAAACCAATTGGGTGTGGTGGCATGCCCCATGTAATCCCACCACACAGGTGGTAAAGGCAGGAAGGTCAGTTCAAGGTCACCCTCAGCTACATAGTAAGTTTGAGGCCAGCCTGGGCTACCTGGGACATTCCCTCAGAATTCTGTTTCCATTTACTAGTCCTCTTGGATTGCTTTTATTGCTTCGTCCTGAAGCTCACTGCCCTTTTCTTCCCTGCACTCTTATTTGCAGAATAATCCCAGGCAGTATGCAAATTTTTATCTTAAAGTGTGTGTGTGCCTGGGTGTGGTGGCACACGCCTTTAATCCCAGCACTTGGGAGCCACAGGCAGGTTGATCTTTGTGAGTTTGAGGCCATCCTGGTCTACATAATGAGTTCCTGGACAGCTGGGGCTAAAGGGAGACCCTGTCTCAAAAAGACAAAAAAAAAAAAAAAGAAAAAGAAAAGAAAGTGTGTGTGTCTGTGTGTAGATAGGTATTCCATGCATGAGTATAGATGCTTGCAGAGTCCAGAAGAGGGCGTCGGATCCCCTGAAGCTAAAGTTACAGGCAGTCGTGGGCCACCATGTGGGTGCTGGGAACCAAACTCGGGTCCTCTGCAACTCTTAGCCACTGAGCCATCTCTCTAGTCCCGAGCTTTCATTTTTGGAGGTAGGGCCTCAATTAGCCCATGCTTGCCTCTGACTTCTTTTGTGACCTTAAGGTACAGACCTTCATCTCCACATCCTGAATGCTGGGATTAAAGGCATGTGCTATCACACCTGCCTTCTGGTGTATTTTATACAATATTATGCTTTACAAATTTTTATACTCTTACACGGTTATTCCCACACAGTATTTTTTGAGACAGGGTCTCATGTGGCCCAGGATGATCTTGAACTCACTATCTAGCCAAAGATGACCTTGAACTTCTGTTACTCCTGCCTCCCAAATCCTGGGATTACAGGTGTGTGCCATCACACTTGGTTTATGTGGTGTTAGAAATTAAATCCAGATTTAGTACCGTATAGGTTTTTAAAATATTCCCTTATAATAGTTTGGATCTTTTGGGTGTCTGTTGTGATATTTCCCCTTTCATCTCTGATTTTGTTGATTTGGATTTGTTCTTTCTTTCTTTTGGTTAACTGGGCTAAGGGTCTATCTCGTAGCTCTTCAAAGAACTAGCTCTTAGATTCATTGAATCTTTGTATTGTTTTCTTTGTTTCTGTTTCATTAATTTCTGCTCTGATTTTTGTTATTTCTTCTGCTGGGTTTGGGTTTCATTTGTTCTTGCCTTTCCAGTGCCTTGAGTTGCAGTGTTAGGTCATTTATTTGGGCTCTTTCTGATTTTTTAATGTAGGCACTTAGGGCTATAAACTTCCCTCTTAGGACCACTTTTAAAGTGTCCCAGAGGTTGTGTTGTGTTGTATTGTACTTTTCGTTGAATTCCAGGAATTCTTTTATTTCTTTCTAAATTTTTCCTTTGACCCACTCATTGTTTAGGAGTGTGTTGTTCAATCACCAAGAATTCCTGTAGTGACTAGGGCTTCGTCCAGTGTTGATTTTGAGCTTTATTGCTTTGTAGTCCCATAGAATGCATGGAATTATTTCAATTTTTTTTGTATTTGTTGAGGTTTGTTTTGTGGCCCAGTATGTGGTCAATTTTTGAAAAGTTCCATGAGGTGCTGGTGCTGGTGTTTGGGTGGAATAATCAAAAGATGTATGTTAGGTTCATTTGATGTATGGTATCATTTAATTCAGAGGTCTCTCTTTTGTCCAGTTGACCTGCCTAATGGAAACAGTGGGGTATTGAAGTCCCCTACTATTACTGATTTGGAGTTAAGACTGAGTTGGGCTTAACCTGTGTCTTAAAGTCCTGTAATATTGTTTTTATTAATTTGGGTGCAGCAGAGTTTGGTGCACATATCTTAAGGATTGTAATATATTCTTGGTTAACTGTTCCTTTGATCAGACTGAAGTGACCCTCATATCTCTTCTGATTAGTTTTACGTTGAAGTCTATTTTGTCAGATACTAGAATTGCAACCCCTGCTTGTTTCTTAGTGCCATTTCCTTGGAATATTCTTTTCCATCCTTTCACCTTAAGGTAGTGCCTGTCCTTGAAGGTGAGATGGGTTTCTTTTAGACAGCAAAGAGATGGATTTTTGTTTCTTAATCCATTCACTTAGCCTGTGTCTTTTGACTGGGGAGTTGAGTCCATTGATTTAAGGCTATTATTGAAAGATGTGTATTGGTTGCCCTCATTTTGATTGCTGTTTGTGTTCTCTGTGTGGTTTTGTGTTCCCTAGGTTATATCTTTATTTTCTTTCATTGCCCCTGGGGTATAGTTGTTTCTCTCTCTGCTCTCTGTATGGCTTCAAGTATTCTTTGAAGGGCTGGTTTTGTGGACATGTATTCTTTCAGGCTATTCATGTCATGGAAGATTTTTCTTTCCCCTCAACTATAATAGACATTTTTGCTGGAGCTATTGCCTGCATGTATATCAGTGCACCCATGTTGTGCGGTGCTTAGAGGAGGTCAGGAAAGGGCATCAGGTCCCCTGGAACTGGAGTTGTGAATGGTTAGCCACCGTGTGGGCACTGGGAATTGAATCACAGTCCTCTGCAAGAGCAGTCAATGCTCTTAACTACTGAGCCATCTCTCCAGCCCCTAAATTTTTTACATTTGGGCCATTTTTATATCTTCCTCCTCTTCCTGCCTCCACCTCCCAAGTGCTGAGATTACAGGCCTGCATCTGGCTTTGTGTTTGTTTCTATTGATTGATTTTTCTTGTGACTAAAGGTCACATTTTCCTGCTTCTTCACTTACCTGGTAATTTCTTTTTGGCAGTGTAATTTTTACATTGTTTTTTAAACATTTATTTTCATTTTTAAGTATATCTATGTGCTTTATTCATTGAGTCATCTTTCCAGCCCCGAATTAGTAGATTTCTAAAAAGTAAATAGAATTAAAATGTACGAGATTTTGTCATACACTGAAGTGATATAGTTTGATCTTTTGAATCTTTCTTTTAAAATTGTTAGACTGGGACCAGGCATGGCAGTACATTCCTGTAATCCCGCCTCAAAAACAAACAAACACGCACAAATAAGTAAAGCTTATATCTTAATGTTTCTGTCTCTAGGGCTGAGTACAATGCACAGCACATAGTAGATGTAAGCATTCAGAATTCACTTAAGGATTCAGAATTAGTCATCTCTAACTTCAAATACATTCCAGATTTATTCCTTTCTTCCTGTCATCTGTTGCTACCCCCATCTAGGCCATTGCTTTATCTTGCCTACATTATTGCAGCTTCATCACCATCTCCCTTGTTCTTAAGTAATTCATTCTCCACACAATGGCCAAGGTAACCTATTTTATTTATTTATTATTTATTTATTTATTTATATTTATTTTTGGTCTTATTGAGACAGAGTCTCCCTGTAGCCCCAGTTGGCCTGGAACTCACTATGTAGACCAGGCTGGCCTCGAACTCACAGAGATCCACCTGCCTCTGCATCCCAAGTGCTGGGATTAAAGGCGTGGGCCACCATGCCCAGCATCAAAGTAACCTTTTAAAACAGAACAGATGACTACAACCTCTTTCTTAAAACTGTCCCATGTCTTCCTGTTTTACTAAAAGAGTTCAAGACTTCTCTGTCACGTCTAACACAGGTTCACATACAACTTGTTCTTGCAGACTGCTGCCACTTCACACTATCCTCCTCAGTGACTCGGTACAGTTGGGTCTCACTGGCTAGTTGGTGTCTAGAATACACTGTGTTTATTTCCGCCTCAGGCCCTTGTACTTGCTGTTCCTTCTGACTGTAAACTTTTGGTTCTAGACTTTTACATGGCTCACTTTTAAACATGATTTCAATTCCACTTCAAATATCAGTTCCTGAAGGAGTTTTTGGCTATCATCACATAAACTAGAATCCCAAGGGACTGGAGAGATGGCTCAGTAGATAAGATCACTGGCTGCTCTTGCAGAAGACCTGGGTTCGAATCCAAGCACTCACATGGTGGCTAACAACTGTCTATAGCTCCAGTTCCAGGGGATCTGACACCCACTTCTGTCCTCCACAGGCAACATGGGTGCACTGACATATATGTAAGCATAACACATGAAATAAAAATAAATAAATAGATAAATAAATAAATAAATTTTTAAAGTAGAATCTCAAAATGACTCTGTGTGGTAAAATATTATATTAAAATTAGAGGTATCAATATGTATGTATACTTACTGTGTATATACATTGTTTCCACTCCTATCTCTAAAGCTGTATATCCATACTGTATTTGTTATACTGATAACTCATTCCAGTGACCGTGAACACAGCTAAGGCTAAGATTGTGGTAAAAATTTTTTTCCATAAGGAAACAATAGCTCTTGGAGGAATGGCTATTAGCATTGCCAGGTCAAAGAAAACACAACACAATCTTAACCCATGTCCTTGTGCCTAAAGTGCTTATAAATTGCTGGGACCAAGTCATTGTTGTCAGCCACTGACTGACACTTGAGCTAGTTTGAAAGGTTCTGTTCACATAGGGGATATATGAAATAGAAACAAAGCAGTTATATTTATTATATACATGATGGCAGTTTATAGTATAATGATATATTGAGTTATAAAGAATTCATGAGGGTCTGGAGAGATGGCTCACCAGTGAAGTGTTCCTGCTACACTTGCAGAGGACCTGAGTTTGACTCCCAGCACCCATGTTAGGTGGTTTATAACTGCCTGTAACTCCAGCTCCAGGAGATCTGACACCCTCTTCTTGCCTCTGCAGGTGCCTGCACTTACATGTACACACACACACTCCTAATTAAAATAAAATAAATCTTTAAAACAAAGGCTCCATGGAGGCCTGGAGAGATGGCTCAGTGGTTAAGAGGGCTGGTTGTTCTTGCAGAAGACCCAGGTTCAAATCCCAGCACCCACATCGCAGCAAGTGACCGTCTATAATTCCAGTTCTGGGGGATCAAATACCCTCTTCTGTCCTCCATGGGTACTGCACAACATGGGTGCACTTACACACATGCAGGCATACATAACATTCATACACATAATTTTTTAAATTTTACAAAAGTATTCATCAGTCCATACTGACATTAAAATTTTTAAATGATTTTTAAAGATTGTATATTTTATGTCTGTGAGTATTTTGCCTTCATGTATGTAGATGCATCATGTATGTGCAATGCCCATGAAGACCAAAAGAGAGAGTTGGCTATCCTGGAACTGGAGCTGTCAGTCTCCATATGGGTGCTGGGAACCAAACCCTAGGTCCTCTGGAAAGCAGGAAATGCTTCTACACTGAGCCAGCTTTCTAGCCACCATTGAAAAAATTTTTTTAAACAGACTGTCTTAGTTCATGCAGGTTTCTACAACAAAATAACATAGACTGAGTGGTTTATAAACAAGAGAAATTTCTAGAGGTTGGAAGTCCAAAATCAAGACACTGGCAGAAGGTGCCAGCAAGGGTGTACCTCCTGGTTCAAAGAAGGTAGTCCTCTCAGGTTTCACGTGTAGCTCTCAGTATACCGTATGCACTTAGCATGTGTGAGGCCTTGGAATCTAACCCTAATACAACCAAGAAAAAAAGAGGTAAAGAAAGAAAAAGCAAGCTGTCTTCTTACTGCTCCCGAATGTGGCAGAAGGAGCAGGGGGGCTTTCTGAGGCTTCCCCACAGTGGTAGGAATCAAATCTAGGGCAGACTTCGTGCACACTAGGTAAGTACTCTACCACTGAGCTATATCCCTAGTATCCCTAGCCTTCTAGAGTCTTTGTAACTTTATTATTTTATTTTATTTGGGTTTTAGAAGCAGAGTCTCCCTGTAGCCCCTGGCTGGCCTAAAACTTGCTGTGTAGACCAGACTGGCCTTGATCTCATAGGGATTTGTCTGCCTCTGCCTCCCAAGTGCTGGGATTAAAAGTGTGTACCACTGTGCCCAGCTAGAGTGTTTGTAATTTAATTTTTGGATTTATTTATTTTTATTTTATGAGTGCCTGCATGTAAGTATACCCATGTGTGTAATGCCCACAGAGGCCAGAAGAGGGCATAGGATCCCCTAGAACTGGTGTTAGGTTTGGTGGTTAGCCTCCATATGGGTCCTCTGCAAGAGCAGCCAGTGCTCTTAACTGCTGAGCCATCTTTCCAGGTCTTTAAAAAAAAACTCACAGGTTCAAGGCCAGCCTGGTCTACATAGTGAGTTCTAGGACACCTGGAACTACAAGGAGACCTTGTCTGTCTCAAAAAGACCAAAAAAAAAAAAAAAAAAAAAAGCCTCACTGCATGGCCAGGAGTGGTGGCACAAGCCTTTTATCCCAGCACTCAGAAGCAGGCAGATCTCTCTGAGTTCAAGTCCAACCAGGTCTATATAGTGAGTTCCAGGCCAGTTGGGACTATAGGGAGACCCTGTCTCAAAAAAAAAAACAAACCCACAAAACAAAAAAACACACAGTGTATGGCTGGGCATGGTGGCAAACACATTTAATCTTAGCACTCAAGAGGCAGAGGCAGCCAGGCATGGTGGAGCACTACTTTAGTCCCAGCACTTAGAAGGTGGAGGCAGGTGGATCTCTGTAAGTTCAGGCCAACATGATCTACAAAGCAAGTTCCAGGCCAGCTGGGACTACAGGGAGACCCTGTCTCAAAAAGATTAAAAAAGAAAAGAAAAAGAAGCAGAGGCAGAGGGAGGTGAATATCTATGATGCCAGCCTGGTCTACGTAGCATAGTGAGTTCCAGACCAGCTGGGGCTACAGGGAGATCCTGTCTCAACAACCACAAAATTCCAATTCATGAGAACAGAGTCATCAAGATCTAATCACTTGCTAATCTCACTGGCTGGTTAGGATTTCACATACATTTTTTTTCTTTAGTTTTTGTTTTTATTTAATATGTATGAGTGTATTGCCTGCATGTGTGTAAGTGCACCCGTGTTGTGCAATGCCTGTGGAGGTCAGAAGAGGTGGTGTATTCCCTAGGAACTGGAGTTACAGATAGTTGTTAGCTGCCATGTGGGTGCTGGGAATTGAATTCTCTACAAGAACATTTACTGCTCTTAACCATTTAGCCGTCCCTCCAGCCCCTCAACATACAAATTTTAAAGGTCATAAACATGTGAACAGTGGTATTCCACCTCTAGCTCCCTTAAACCCATGTCCTTCTCACACACAAAGTATATTCAACATATCCTCATAGCCCTAAAAGTCTTAGCTCATTCCAGTATCAACCCTAAAGTCTAAAATCCAAGGACTGAAGATGTAGCTCAGAATAGAACACTCTCATGTTCAAGAACCCAAGAAGCTGGGTTCGATCGCTAATATTCCAAAGATGATGATGATGAGGATGAGGATGAGGAGTAGGATGAGGAGGAAGAGGAGGAGGAAAAGGAGGGAGGAAGGGAAGAGAGGGAGGGAGGGAGGGAGGGAGAACGGAAGGAAGGACTAAAATCCAAAGGCTCATGTAATGTCACCAAAATCAGATGTGGCCAGGCATGGAGGCATATACCTGTACCCTCAACAGTAGGGAGGCTGAAGCAGGAGACTTGCTGGAAGTTCAAGACTAAACTCGACTACTTAGGGAGTACCAGGCCCAATTGTTAGAACAATGCAAGTCACAGAGGAACACCACAATGATGGTCAAATTAAGAGTCCTTTATTGCCAGCTGTTGAGAGCAGGCTCCCCCCTAAAAGAACTCTCAACCCTGAGGAGAAGCAGGGTAGGGTGTACACAGTAAAAATCCACAATTACATCTTACCAGGGGCAATCCAGATAACAAAGAGTTTCAATTAGACAAAGACAACTTTTTGTTTTGGTTTTTGTTTCTATGTTTTGTTTTGTTTTGTTTTTGTCTTCTTTGAGACAGGGTCTCCCTGTAGCCTCAGCTGGCCTGGAACTTGCCATATATATAATGAAGCTGCTTCCATTCATGAACAAGTTGCCATCTGCCTCAGGTAAGGGGGTGCCCCAGAGGTCCAGGTAACTGGCCTAGGAGAGGTCCAGCAGATCTTCACAGTTATGGATGGGTATCTCTGGGTCATCATCAGGCATCAGTGTTGCTGGGTTGAGGCTCTGAATGGCTGAGAAAGAGAGGCAGGGCTGACTGAAGAACAGGCTCTGATACTGAGTGCTGTGGGCATTTGACATCCATTGGCCACTTGCCCCCTGGAGGAGGGTCTCCACTGCATGGGGTTGGGGTGGGGAGCTTAAGGGTTAAGTCTTGGCCCAAAGAGAGTTCGTCAGCCCCTTTCACCAGCAGTGGTAGCCACTATGATGCACAGGCAGGATGGCCATCCCGAAGCCACTGGGTCTAGGCCCTTGGATAGTATGCTAAGGGCTTCCACCAGCGTCCCAGAGCTTAAGTACACCCTTGGAAATCCCTTGAGCCTCATGAATGAGAAGGTGAAATGGTTTGTGTCATCAGATAAAACAAGAGCTGAAGCTTGAGTTAAGGCCTTCTCTAGGTCTTGGAAGGCCTGTTCTTCTAGTTCTGTCCATTTTAAGGTTTGGTCTCTGCAGTGGCTGAACAGAAGGGCCTTGCTCTCTCAGTGAAACCCAGAATCCAGAGGCGGCAATATCCTGCCACCCCCAGGAATTCACATACTGTTTTTTTTGTATGAGGAGTGAGAATTGAGGATGGCTTCTTTCTGGGCCACAGTGAGGGTCCTCTTATCCTAAGAGAGTTTGTATTCCAACTAGGAGACTTCTGTCTGGTAGCGCTGAGCTTTCATTGCAGAGACATGGACCCCAAAGCTAAAGCAGGTCTTTGGTGTCTCGTAGGCAGGTGGCTGGGTCAGCAGCAGCTAACAGGAGGTCTTCCACATATTGGACAATGTCGGTTCAGGATGATGGGTCCTGACGTTTCTCAAGTCTTTTTGAAGGGCTTCCCCCAAACAGCGTGGGAGAATCTTTGAAGCCTTGCAGCAACCAGGTCCAAGTTAATTGACTGGTTACTCTGGACATCAGGTTGGTTCATTCGAAGCAAAGCCAGCAAAGGTGGGCTGGCTAACAGGTTGCAAGGGAGTAGAGAAGAGCACAGCTTTTAGATCTAAGATCTAGACTTGATGACTGGGCAGAAAACTGAGTGAGTAGAGTATAGGAATTTGGTACTGTGGGATGAGAGGTCTCAGTTTGTTTGTTGACCTCCCAGATTTTGGGATGGTGAGCCATTAAGCCAGGGGGCTTGGTCTCTGCCCATACCTGGGGAAACTTTTAAAAAAATATTTTGTTATTTTTATTTTATGTGTATGAGTGTGTTGCCTGCATATATGTCTGTGCAACTGTGTCATGCAGCACTGAAGATCAAAAGGCTCCAGATCCCCTGGAACTGGAGTTACGGCAGTTTTTAGCTGCCATGTGGGCACTGGGAGTAGAACCTAGGTCTTCTGCCAGAGCAGTCAGAGCTCTTAACCACTGAGCCATCTCTCCAGTCCCCTGGGGAAACTTTTGTTATAAGTCTCTGAGGAGGTCCCTGGAGCCAGCGACTTCAGCCACCAAAGACTCAGGAGAGAACAGAAGATATTCTTCAAAGAAGGGAATGGTTAAGTAAAGCTGCTATGCAAGTGAGAAAGAGCTTCCAGTCTTTTTGAGGTGAAAAAGTAATAGTGGCACCCAACAGAGGGAAGAGGCAGTCCAGAACCACCAAAAAGGAACGGGTCCCAGATTAACAATACGTTCCGTTGTGTGGTATTAGTCCTTAACTGCGCCGGGGGCCTGCCGAATAGAAATTTTACTGTGGGAGAGTGGTCCTAACGTGGCTTTTGGAACAGAGATTTCTGCCCCGGTGCTCACCATAAATTTGACCAGGTGGCCTCCTCCAGATGCTGTAACTATGGGCTCCCAGAAGCCTAAGAGAGTGGAGCCCTGGCCCCTTCAGCCTGACTCATCGTCTCATCTTCTAACGGCAGGAAGGATCAGGACCTTTTGGGGTGACTGGAGCACTCGTTTTTCCAATGTCCCTTTTGTTTACAATAGGCACAATGATCTTTTGCTCATGGGGTCCACTCTACTTTCCCACTTTCCTTGTTGGAGCTCCCTTTCTCTCTGGACTGGGTTGGGCTAGCCTGTGGGCTGGGCTGGGCCGACTGGAAGGAGCAACTATGATTTTAGCTTGCCTGTCTGCCACCCGGTCTACAGTCTGCATTGCCAGGTTTTGTCCTTCAGTGTCTCAGTTGTTAAACACGTTTTGGGCCACCTCTAGATGTTGAAAAGTGTCCATGCCTGCACAATCTTTGAGTTTGGGGAGGTTTTTTTCTTGATGTTGGGATAGACTGGTAGCAGGTGCCTCAGTGAAGCTCTCTGGCCCTGGTGGAAACAGTTAATCAGCAAGAAGCTATTGGATAATCTCTCATGTGCCCTAGACATCATGGAATAAAGAAAGATAAAGACACAGAATTAGCCCACGAGGCAATTATTATTTAATTGGTAAAATACAATTAGAATAATTAGAGTACAATAAAATGAAAACGGCAATTATGTTCTTTTTAAAAAGGCCAGATTTAGAGCTCAGGCATTTTCTGGGGCCAGAGTATCAAAAGGATTGTATATACGAACGGCTTTCTATAATTATTCCAGGAATGCTCCAGGGGACTCTTAGGGCCCTTGAAGAACCTCGATGATTTTGATAGATTTGTGGGTTTTGAGGTGACCCCCTGATTTCTGCTAGAAGAGTCCAGTGAAAAGTATCCAAAGCCTGGGATCTGGCAGATGTATTAGGGTCCCAATCAGGGCGGACAGAGGGTAAAACTTCCTCCAACCAAGTTGGTTCACCCTCTGTCCCAGTGACCATGGCCAAGTAGCCTACACCCTAATATGTTTCCATTCCTCAGAATGTGGACAAAAGCAATTGTTGGCCTTCATCCCAAGTGGACCAGTAGGTCGGCACAATGGACTCGATGAGAGCAGCCAGGACCTGAGACGTCTCAGAAAATGGGAGAGTTGGGGCATTCCAATTATGGAGGTCAGAGGTGGAGAAAGGCACATAAAGTAAGAATAGATGTTCTCTTTGGTTCATTCCCTGGAGTCAGGGCAGGGGGATGCTCTCTAAGTGGGAAGATAGGAGCAAGAAGTTGACTAGTTTTGGGCTTCTGCCAAGATCACAGGTAAGAGGATGGGAAGGATTGAGGAGGGCACAAGTGGTGGGGAGGTAGAGGAGGAAGAAACGGACTGGGAAGACAGACAGACAGAATAGGGATTGTACAGCAAAGGAGGGAGGGGATCATCAGATGACAAACTGGGCAACTGTCCAGAAGAACCCTTATCAGGGCGGGCATGGGATTGCATTTTCAGCATCTTAAGATAATGGTTGATGACACTGTGTCCTCCATGAGGGAGGATTCTGGATCTGGACCAAACCACTGATCAATGTGGAAAAACTGGTCCAGGTGTTCAAGGTTATCCCAGTGACCTTGACTCAGACAGGTTGAATGATAGCAGGGTTCAAAGACATGGCTGAGGGTCAGACCACATCAAAAGAAGACAAATTGACTTCACAGAATATACAGTTCTCCCTTTAGAGATTAACTCCATAGTCATCACTGAATCCCAAAGAGAAATTATTTATTTATTTATTTATTATTTATTTATTATTTTTATGTTATGTATGAGGATATTGCTTGCAAGATGTAAGTGCACCCATTTGTGTAATACCCATGGAGATCAGAAGAGGGTGTCGGATTTCCCTGAAACTGGAGTTACAGACGATTGTTAGCCACCTTGTGGGTTCTGGGAATCAAATCCTGGTTCTCTGGAAGAGCAGTCAGTGCTCTTAATCACTGAGCCATCTCTCTAAGCCCCCAAAGAGAAATTCTTGAACAGGTGGTGGAGGAAAGTTAGTTTAGAATGGCTGACCCCCGTGTTAGAACCAGAATTGGATGGGGAAGTTAGGTGGCCAAGTGAGGACAGTGGACCAGGGTGAGTCCATTGTCAGAGGATGACTCTGAGGAGGCTCTGAAATGTAAGAGAGAAAGGGAGGAATGGAAACTGAGGGAACTTAGGGATGGAAGTTGAGTGGACAGACAAGGTGGGGGATTTAAAATTAGGGAGAAGGTAGAAGGAAAGGCACAGGGTTTACCAGACCTGCCAATATGGCCTCAGGCAAGAGGTTGACAACACTCACATAGCATAGGCAATGAGGGCAGAGGAACTCCTCCCAGCAGAGGAGGCGAGTTCCCCGGGTCCATTTCAAATTGCTGTTGAGCCAAAGTGAGCTCAAAGGGCAGGATGGCTCCCTGGACTGGGGAATGGGAATCAGGGAAGACATAGACGGGAAGAGGGGAGACAGTTGAAACAAATAAGGGGTACTTTCATACCACGACAGACAAGACCCTCTGGACAGGCACCCTCTGCTTCGTCCACCAAGCTGCTCCCCTTCACAGAAGATGTAAGTGCTTCTTAGCAATAGGTAGACTCTGAGCTGATACCACTTAGCCATATGAAGTCACCACAGTCAGTTGGGACCCAGTATGATCCCAAAGCCTCCATCGGATACCCAGCTCAGATGGGAGAGGGTGCTGAAGTCCAATATGCAGCCAATGAGTATTGGTATACTGGACTGCCCATTCATTCAATCAATCATATGTATAGAAACATGCAAAACAAGCACTGAATCAACAAGTTCCCACCCAGAAGCTACTCAGTTGACATCTTGACTTTTTGAGAAAGACTCAGGTGAGGAATACCTGTCAGGATCTCACTTCTGTAATTAAATCCTAGACCAGGCTAGAAATATCAAAACTTACCTCCTAGGAGGACCAGAAGGACTCACTTTTGGTATCAGGAAATGAAACTCATTCCAGAGCTCTCTAG
>NW_008359247.1:69110-70507 GCF_000622305.1 Nannospalax galili
TATTATTTTTATTTTATGTGTATGAATGTATTGCCCATATGTATGTAAATGCACTCATGTCATGCAATGCCTGAGGAGGCCCATATGTATGTAAGTGCACTCACGTCATACAATGCCTGAGGAGGTCAGAAGAGGGTGTTGGGGTCCCCTAGAACCGGAGTTAGAGATGGTTGTGAGCCACCATGTGGATCCTCTATAAGAGAAGCCCATGCCCTTAACCACTGAGCTATCTCTCCAGTCCCTCTGTTATTGTTTTTGAGACAAAGTCTCATATAGCTCAGGCTGCCTCTACACCTCCCATATACTAGGATTACACATTTATCGTAGTTAGCTTTTGTCAACTTGACACAAAGTTAGACATAGCAGGGAAGAGGAAATCTTTTTTTTTTTAACTTATAAAAGGAAGAGTTTATTTGAGCTTACAGTTCCAAACAGGCAAGAGTACATCATGGTGGGGAGGCATGGCAGGGAGGCATGGTGGCAGAAGTGGCTGGAAGAGGAACCACAGCTAAGCTCTTACATCTTCAAGCAGGCACAGAAAGCAAGAGAGCTGGAAGAAGAAATCTTGACTGAGGAATTTCCGCCCTCAGCAAAACAGTAAACATGGTTCCTCTGCAGTCTCTGCTTCAGTTCTTGCCTCCATGTTCCTCCCCTGGCTTCCCTCGATGATGGGCTATAAACTATAAGTAAAATAAACCCTTTCTTCCTCAAGATGGTTTTCATCAGTGTCTTATGACAGCAACAGAGAAACAAACTAGGACAACATCCCACTCAGAGTGTTTTTTTAAACAGACTGTGGTAGCTACACCTGTGATTCCAGCATTCAGAAGGTTGAGGCAGGAGGACTGTCATAAGTTCAGTGCCAGCCTGGACTACATAGTGAGACTGTTTCAAAAAATTAAAACCAAAAGAAAAAGTTTTAATTAGATGCTGTCGATCTTCCTCGGGTGAGTAAAAAGCACAAGAGTTAGATGAAAGTATTCTTTGATGTGTCCAAAAAGGATTAGGCATTTTAAAATTCCACGTGGTTTTACAATTTTATATTTTTAATCATGTTTCTTAGCATAGTTGAAACTTTCATTGCTTCTCTTAAAGATAAGACTATGTGCCTACATTAATAGAATAAAGGAACGTGTATTAAAGAATTGCCACATTAAGATAGGAGAGATGGCACATACATACCTGTAATCCCAGCACTCAGGAGATGGAGGAAGGAAGATAAAAAAATTCAAGGTCTGGGGTTTGAGAGCTGGCTCAGCATTTAAAAGCACTGACTGCTCTTACAGAGGACCTGAGTTTGATTCCCAGCATCCACATGACAGCTGACAACTGTTTGTAACTCCAGTTCCATAACTCCAGTTCCAGGGGATCCGATGCCCTCTTCTGATCTCCATGGG
>NW_008359248.1:0-18943 GCF_000622305.1 Nannospalax galili
CCCAGCACTCAGGAGGCAGAGGCAGGCAGATCTCTGTGAGTTCCAGGCCAGGTTTGTCTACATAATGAGTTTTAGACCAGCTGGGGCTACAGAGAGACCCTGCCTCAAAAAAGACCCCCCCCAAAAGAATTTTTCCAATTAAAAAGAAAGAGAACAACAAAATGGATAATCAATTGTTTTTTTAAAAAGGTGAAAACTAACTCCCCTAAAAGTTATCTACTAATCTCCACATGCACACTATGGCATAGGTATGCCTACATACACATAGCCTGTACACACACCACACACACACACACACACACACACACACACACAAATGGGAAAGAAAGAAAAAAATTAATAAGCTAGCCATGGTGGTACCTGCCTATAACACTAGGGAAGTTGTGAGTTTGAGGTTGTCCTGGGCGGTACGGTGGTGAGTCTGAGGCCAGCCTGAACCCTATCTCAAAAAACTAATTGACATTAAATTAAGAACTTATTGTCGGGGCTGCAGAGATGGCTCAGTGGTTAAGTGCACTAACTACTCTTGCAGAGGACTTGGATTCAATCCCCAGCACCCACATGGTAGCTATGAACTGTCCTTAACTCCAGTTACAGGGGAATCCAAAACCCTCTTCTGACCTCCACGGCTTTGCACAACATGGGTGCACTCACATACAGGCAGGCAATACATTCATACACATAAAATAAAAATAAAAAACAAAATATTTTTTAAATTACATTTATACACATAAAAGACCATCAAACACAAAATCATGAGAAATAAAACTCTACAAGAGGACCTACAAATGGAGACCACAATACCCTACTCTCAGTAAGGATGGAGTCAGACAGAGACAAGACCGCTTGAACACAAGAGCTGACTAGAACAAAAAATATGGAACACTGCACCAAAAAATAAATTACATGTTCTTCCCAACCACACACTCTCTGGAACAGACATACATGATGGCACAAATTTAAGTCTCAATAGATGTTTTTTTCTCTTTTAAACCACATTTATTTTGAGAGGACTTTCACATGTCATGGAGCACATGTTTTGTCAGAGGACAAACTGCAGGAGTCAGTCAGTTCTCTCCTTCCACATGGGTTTCAGGATCAAGCTCAGGTCATCTGGACCAGCAGTTAATGTCTTTACCTGCTGAGCCACCTCACTGGCCCAAGTCCAAACAGATTTTAAATGGCATCAATCATACAGTCTTTCTTCAGCCTCAAAACAGGGAAACATTAGAAATCAGTATAACAAAACATGGACGATTCACATATATGAGGAAACTAAACACACCCCTAACCCTGGAGTCCAAGAGGAAATCACAAAGGAAATCAGAAAATACCTAAATACAAATAAAACTACCCGAAATTCTGTATGTATGATATACAGAATCATATGGTGCAAAACCAGTAGTGAGAGGGGGCTTTATAGCTATAAACACGAACTTAGAAGCAAAAAGATACCTCAACTCAACAAATTAAGTTCACAATTTAAGAATCAGGAAAAGAACTTAACTCAAAACTAGCAGATGGAAAAACCTGGGCCAATAAGATGACTCACTAGGTAAAGGTGTTTGCTACCAAGCCTGATGACCTGAGTCTGAACCCGGAACACCCATGGTAAAGGTTCTAGAAGTAGAAGGGTTAGTTATATGCCAGCCTTGCTACACAGCAAGTTCAAAGTTACCTGAACTACATGAAACCCTGTCTCAAAAAAGGATGAGGGGAGGGAAGGGAAGCGAAGGAGAGGGGAGAGGAAACTAAAGAATACAGGACAAACAAACAAAAAAAGAGAAGGATCGTTAACACTCATATGCATTAGTGAAACCAAAAAGTTGATTCTTTAAAAAGATAAAATTGACAAACCTTTTCAACAATAAGGAGAAAAAAAAAGGAAGACTTTTTTTGTAAACCAAATGAAGAAAGTAGAGATATCAACTATGGATTCCACATAAATAAAAAGGATCATGAATAAGCGCACACCAATAAACTGGATAAACCATGTATAAAATGAACAGATTCTAGAATCACAAAATCTAGTAACACTGAGTAACAAAAAATTGATTCTGACCAGTTAGGGAAAGCAAACAGGAATCAGAACTCAAAGCCTGAACTTGATGGTTTTGCTGACAAATTCCAGCAAACAAAGGACCAGCATTAATCCTTCACAAACCTTCTAAAGAAATGAAGGAATACTTCCCAAGTCCTTCTAAAAAGTCAGCATGCCTTGAGACCAAAGCCCAAACTTCAACACAGGACATGACTAATAATGATCACTGATGCAAAAATCCTCAACATAAAACTAGTCTACCACACTCAATAATAAATGCAAATCAAATCAAAACCACAGTGAGTTAACACTCATATCCATTAGGCTGAATACCATCTGAAGGGGGAGGAAAAAAAAGTGTTGGTGTGGAGAAGCCCATGCTCTTGTACACAAATGGCAGTAATGGACATAACAGGACATTGCTGCTTTTAGAAAACAGTACAGAAATTCCTCACTAAACTTAAGCCTGAGTTACCACAATTTCATTTTTGAGCATACCCAAAAGAAGCAAAAGCAATGTCCTGTGCAATGCCGGTCAAACAGAAGTCTTTGTTTCAGAGTTCAACACAGATTAGTTTTCAATATGTAAATCAAATCAAGGTAAAACTCGGAGGTCATTAAAAATGAAGATAGAGCTTCATTTAAGAATCTGACACCAGAAGTGGAATGGGAAACTGAGCAAGTCATGAGAAACCCAGGTTGACTAAGGCACTGCCGATTGTCTCTCGGTTAGTCTACAGAAGATATGCTCTCGGATCTTCCAGGACTTTGGTCTTAACATCTAGCACACGTTTTAAATTGCGTTAAAAAAATCATTTCCTTTTTGGTCTACTAAAATGAAAACATGCCACAACACAATTACAAAAATAACTTGCTGACATTCTTAGGAAAAATGAGAGGATTTCTAAGAATACTGTAAAGGTTAACAAAGTGAAAACTCATTTAAATAGAGTGAAAATGAGGGATCAAGATGACTACTCAAGTTTATTCTCACTACAAATTGCCATGCATTAGAATTAAATGCCGTTACAATTCCAAACACCTGAAGACAACGGGGGGAACAACAGAATAATGCAATGCTAAAGAAATGTTCCCTTATTACAATTACAAAAATAACTTGCTGACATTCTTAGGAAAAATGAGAGGATTTCTAAGAATACTGTAAAGGTTAACAAAGTGAAAACTCATTTAAATAGAGTGAAAATGAGGGATCAAGATGACTACTCAAGTTTATTCTCACTACAAATTGCCATGCATTGGAATTAAATACCGTTACAATTCCAAACACCTGAAGACAGCGGGAGGAAACAGAATAATGCAATGCTAAAGAAATGTTCCCTTATTACCTTCAGACAACTGAGAACACAATGTTAAAAAAGGCAGATACTGGCTTTAAATTATCAGCATTCACACTGATTACACTATGATGTATCAAACTCCATTCTGCAACAGAAACACAAGGAAGCCATGCTGGGGACTCATGCAGCTTACAAGACACAGGATGGAAAACCACCAGAGCCGCCCAAGCGTTCCGGATGCCGCAGTTATCTGGGGTGATGGTTCAGGCCCAAATCATAGCCCTGGGGACCGGTTGTAAACAGGGAATGCCAGACTGCGCCGACGGAGGGCAGAGATGGAGGATTGGGGGCAGAGAGCCAAAGACCCGAGGCACCCCGGGGACGGGAGACTGGGGGCCAGGCACCAGGAACCGGGACCTCCAGAAGCGACTGCTCGCAGCGCTGGGCTGGCAGCTGGGCCCGGCTCGCGACCCGGGCGTCCGCAGCGACCCCGCCGGCAGGCTGGTACCCGCCAGCCCTGCTCCGGGTGGAGGAGGCTTCGGCCGGGTACCTGCAGACCCGCGAATGCGGACGCCGGGGCCCTGACCCTGGGGGCCCGGTCCAGACCCAGACCCATCCGTCGCCCCCACAAACCCGTGTCTTCCGAGGAGCTGGGTGAGGCGCGGAAGAGGCGCATCACCCCCAGGACGCCGCTACCCGCCTGGAGCACCACCAGGAGCCAGGCGGCCGGCGGCCGGGACGCTTAAGGGCTCGGCATGGGCGCTGGCGGGGGCTTCTGCTGGGCGCCCGCAGCTCCTGAGGCGCATGGCGGATCTCTTGCCGAGCGCCCCCGGGTGTTTTCCTACAAACCCGGTGGCAGGACAGGCGATGTCTACTATACTTTTTGAGTATTATTTACTGACTTGTCTTCGGCCGGGGTCAGATCACTGCTTGAGGACTCCGTTGTTTGGCCAAGGGACTGGGCAGTGCTGCCTGTTGGGGAGAATAACAGGGGAATGTGGGGACTCTGACAGGGCGTCAGGTCAGCTGCTCTCGGCTCAAAACTTTCATCTAGTCACAGACACGTCTGCATTTCTGAATCTGACTTTCCAACAACTGATCATAAACGGTGACACAGGTCTTAGAAATCACGTGTGTGCTCATTTAATTACTGAATGCAAATTAGCTTCCTGGCAAGTTTTTTTTTTTTTTTAATATTCCAAAATTTGAGCTTAGTTCACAACCAGGCTTCACACTGGAATCAACGGACCCTTTAAAACAATTTTGACTGAGGTACAAGTTCAAAGACTCTGTAAATGGCACTCTAGTCATATTGCAACTATATCTCTACTACCTAGGAAGATTACAAGCTTCCTTTTCTTCCCGACAGCAACAGTGAAGATGTCACTGATTCCGCCAATTACTACAGTCCGAAGTTCACTTAGGACAAGATCACACAAATGCCCTATGGAGACCTTCATCACTGCCTGTTAGTGCAAGGGGCTTCACAGGGCCAATCACTTATGATGGCTCTGCATTCCAATGAATGTCTGGATACAGACGCAGCATACAAGCAGAGACTGCAGTTGGACTTTTCTATTTAATTTACCTGGTCTGCCACTAGCAGTGGCTGTGACTGTCCTGGCTGATGCTCCTGGGTATGCAGTGGTCGACCCCACAGACACTCTAATGTTTCCTATAATCAAACGAGGTTATGAGTTGGGGAACTGCATATTCTTTCAGCCTTTACTGTGAATACCTTGGAAATTCAGGAAAGGATAGTGCAAGCCACTCTCCATCCAGCTCTCCTCAGCTTGCATCCAATCCAGAGAGAGGCTGGCTGTACCCAGGAACACAGTGCACAGCAGGGCATGGAGGGGAGATGCTGTGGCATCACCCAGACCCTGGATCTTACCAGGACCTTTCGCTGCTGTGCCTGCCACTCCAGAGGTTGCTCCAGAAGATGTCCCAGGTGAGCCTGACACAGAGCAAGAGACATATGTCAGCGTAAGGGAATGTGACGTTAGCAGTTTTTTGAACATGGTGCTAAATATGCTTACTTTTTCTTTAAAAATGGATACATCACCCACAAACATCGTCAGGAATTACTCTGGATATCAGAAAGTTATACAAGACTAATTATATGATATCCCCTTTTATAAAATGGCAATTCAATAAAGTATACAACATTCAACATTGAAAGACCAAGTCTCTTCCTAGTCTAGAAGGCCCATAACAACTCACAAAGTTCCCCCAAATTCTCATATTTGCTGGTGATTTTTTCTTCATGTCCTATTGTAATACAATTTCTGACCCATCCCAACCAATGGAGAGTGAGGAAATACTCTATGGAGTTTTACCTATTTTCAACAAAGCATCATTCACAATATTAACAATATGACAATTGACTTTGGTCTGTTTTTATCTTTCAGGCATCTGGCATCAAACAAAAACAGTGTAACAATTCTCCAGGAAATCTTATCATTAATGAAATCCTGACATCATTTTGCTACCTAGGACAAGGAAAAACACATGTTTGGAGGCTCTAGTTATTCTCAACCATCTTAGGTGTATTAATGGATTTTCAGAACAAGAAGATTGAAAGAGAGGTTGGAGAGAAGGCTCCGTGGTAAGGAATACTGTCAGCTCTTGGACAGGACCCGGATTTGGTTCCCAGCACCAACAAGGCAGCTCAGAACAGTGTGTAAGTCTTCTTCCAGGGGATCTTTTACCCTCTGCTGGCCTCAACAGGAATTGCACCACATAGGTGTACTTAACATGCATGCATGCCAAACACTCATGCACTTAAATTAAAATGCATAAGTACATAAATCTTTAAAAAGAAAATGTAAAGACATTTCTTGGACCCCTTCTTGAATCCCTATTCTACTCCTATTTAGAGGCTGGTTTGTGGTTCATTAGCAGTTGCAGTAGGGACTCAGGCCTGCTGCTGGGGCATCACCCACATCCTGGAACTTGTCAGTACCTGGGGCTCCATTGCTGGCAGGTTCAGGGCCGCTGACACCTGCTGCTCCAGAGGTTGCTCCAGATGAGGCCTCAGGGGTGACTGGTGTTTATCACAGTTAAGAGGAAACAACAGATGGAATACAAAGAAAGTGCTTCTCATGAGTACGAAATGAAGTTCACATTGCTCCCTTAATAAAATGAATTCATCTACTCAAACATTCCTGTGATGATTTATTTTGATAATATTTTCTTTCCCTTAAAATGGTATCCATCAATGACAAAGCATAGTAATTGTGCAAGTAAGTCAAACTCCTCACGGAGTGAGGTTGGCAATTGTAGGACTGTCTTAGGCCCCTGTGAACATTATCTCCTCCTGACAGCTTTCAGCATGATCCTTTAGCTCCTGCATATCCATGATTGACAATTTTTCATGAAACTTTCCTGGTATGGCAGACTTTATCCTCCAACATGAACAAAAAAAAATCCTTTCTTTCTAATCCTGATTTGTCAGCTATTTAATCACAATAGAAAATACCTAGTATGACATGAGAGAAGACACAGTGGTCAGAGTCTCTGCAAACCTCACCTCATTTAACGACATGCTCACTGTCTCCTGCCTGTCTGCCCCCTGCTCTGCTCCCTCAGAACCTACTCCTCCAGATGTGCATCCCCCAGCAGCTCCCGCAGTGGCTTCAGCTCTCACTCCAATTGTTCCTTGGGAATAAACAATGGGGTTCACTGCAGCTATGAAAACCTCCCAGGACACTGATAGCTGTATTCACATTATTAGTGTCCACAATGTGGTTATGCTCCTCTCTGATCCTCTCTGCCAAGGCTTGTGCTGACCCCACCCCAGCCCCTAGAGCGAGAGGTCTTGACTTACCTGACGCTGATACAGCGCTCCAGGCTCCAAATCTTCCAGCCGTGCTTCTCCTGCCTGCTCCCGAGGTTGTTTCCAGAGACTCTTCAGCCGAACCTGACAAACAGGAGCAGTGGATTCAAATTTGCTGATTCCTCTGAAGGGACAGTGGCGAGTTCAAGTCAAATTTTCATCATCTGCTCCTTTCCCATTATGATCGAGATGGCACACCTGTTGTCCAGGCTGGACATGTTTAAAGTACTAAGGTGCATGGTTTGAATTACCTGAGTCTCCTTGACGTGGAGTTCCAGGACTGTGTTCTCTGGGCATGCTGTGCTCCCCACCAGTACGTATCAAGACAGAAAAAAAATTAATGTTGTGAAAAATCACTGTATCGGGTGGCAAGCCTCATTGACTCAATGTGATTAAGTGACACCCGCCCCCATTTCAGAAGTAAATAGCACATCCACCACCCAGACATAAGCATCTAGTGCCATTTGGGTTCCTCCATCACCTGTCAAAGATTAATTCTCAAAGTGTTGTCGTTTATGGTTTGAACATGCCATAGATGTAGATAGAGAAATGACAATTTTTATTAAAATGATAAGAAGCACAAGTTTTTGTTCTCTAGATAGAACAAAGATCCCATTGTGTCATGTTACTCTCTTTCTAAGGGCAGGATCCCTGTTTCAAGTTAATACATCAAGAACCTCAACAGATACTGGTGGACGCTACTCACCTGGGGAACCAACTTGAAGTGGCCCCTCTCATGGGCACTCAAAGGGCCCAATAACAAAGGGCATAATTGACAGAGAGCTTACTGCTACCATAGGCACCCTGCTTCAGATGTTTCAAAATATGCATTCAATGGACATCACGGTAAATGTACAATCAGTTTAAGATGGTTACAAATACTTATTGCATGACTTGTGTCTAGATTCTTTTTTCAACCAACTGTTTTGTCAGTATATATTATCCTGAAACATACTTAAGCCATATATGTAAAGTGAATTGAATTGCTGAGAGATGTTTAGGATAACATCACACCATAGATTCTGTCTTAAACCACATATTTTAAGTCAAAGAAATTGCTGAGAAAGGTTTAGCATAATATCAGGGCTGAGATTAGCTAAAACAAGATATGTGAGGGTGCAGGAGAGAAGGCTCACTGGTTAAGAGCACTGACTGCTCTTGCAAGGACCTGCATTTGATTCCAGCACACACATGGCGGCTAGCAAACATCCCTACGTCCAGTTTCAGGGGACTCTAACACCCTCTTCTGGCCTCCATTGGCATTGCAATGCAGGGGCGCACTTATACACATGAAGGCAATACACTCAATACAAACAATAGAAATAATAAATAAAATATTTTCTTAAAGTAGTTGAAGTCCCATATAAACATTGAAGAAATGGTTTTGGCGGTATGCAAAGTGCGGTTTTATTTGGTGGTCATCAGAATATTAAGTGTCACAGAAACGGAAGTTAGTTGGGTGTTTGAAACTGATGCGTACCAACAGTGCAGGACACAAGGACAAGGACAGCTTTTGACTTTTGTGCAATATGACCCGTTCCCATATATCATAGGCCAGTGGTTGTCCATGAAATTTAAGAATGTGATTCCCAATGATGACACTGCAACTTGGACAACTCAGCAAAGTCTCAACTCAGAGGGAGGTTACCACCACAGATTCATGTCCACTAACTTACCTAACACACAGGGAGGTTGAAGGAGAATGTCCAAGTGTCAAATAATGATATCATTTATTAACACATCATTTAATTTTCTACTGACATATATCTTACTCTTACATTCTATGAATTCTGCATCATTTATGTTTTTTGTTTCCTCTCATTGCTACTGTTGTTATGACTATGGACTCTAGGGTTTTTTCTAATAAGGGACAGAAAACAATGCACCATTGCAGATACCTGGATAAGCACTTCCCACTCTCAGAAAAGTAGGAGTGAATAATTGCAATGTGGCATACTTTAAAGCAATTTGTGAATAGATTAAAGATACTACACTGAAATTATATGAAAAGAATAATCATCTAAGTTTGACATTATATCAGGGTGAAAAGTCTGTTCAGCATTCCCTAAAACAAGCAGACAACAGACAGTTTCTTCTGAGCTGAGTTTACCTTCTGTGAGCTCAGGAGTTGTGGAGCTCAAGATTCCTGTGGTCCCTGCACTTCCAGAGACAGAGGTGACAGGAGCTGAGGTTGCAGCAGAGCCTGAGAAAACATCAAAGTGACTCTCAAAGTTTGCATGATTTTTATTACCATTGAGGTACAACTTCTTAAACTGTTCTGCTATGGAAAACTGAACAACCAAATGCAGGAAATTAGCACAGACTTCCCCAACGTTTGCTTGATATGATTTTCTCAAATATTTTCTTTATACTCTCAGGCACTGCTTTGACATACACATAGATAGAGGTTGGATGTATGTCAGCTAGAGGGTCATGCATTGGACAAGCTACCCTGGGTGAAATAAGAGAGAGGGGCACATGATTCCCATCTCTGCGCATAAGCTGCTCACCTGTCGTCTTTGGCTGGTGTCAGGTCACTGCTTGAGGCTCGCATTGTTTGGCCAAGGGACGGGGCAGTGCTGCCTGTTGGGGAGAACAGCAGGGCAATGTGGGGACTCTGACAGGGTGTCAGGTCAGCTGCTCTTGGCTGAAACCTTTCATCTAGTCACAGACACGTCTGCGTTTCTGAATCTGACTTTCCAACAACTGATCATAAATGGTGACATACGTCTTAGAAATCACATGTGTGCTCATTTACATACTGAATGCAAATTAGACTTCTGGCATGGTTTTTTATTTTAATATTGCAAAATTTGAGCTTAGTTCACAACCAGGCTTCTCACTGGCATCCACGGACCCTTTAAAACAATTTTGTCTGAGGAACAAGTTCAATGACTCTGTAAGTGGCACTCTAGTCATATTGCAATTATATCGCTACTACCTAGGAAGATTGCAAGCTTCCTTTTCTTCCCGACATCCACAGTCAAGATGTCACTGATTCCTCCAACTACTTCAGTCTGAAGTTCACTTAGGACAAGATCACACAAATGACCTATGGAGACCTTCATCACTGCCTGTTAGTGCAAGGGGCTTCACAGAGCCGATCATTTACGATGGCTCTGCATTCCAAAAATGTCTGGATACACACACAGGGTACAAGCAGAGACTCCAGTTGGACTTTTCTATTTAACTTACCTGGTCTGCCACTAGCAGTGGCTGTGGCTGGCCTGGCTGATGCTCCTGGGTTTGCAGTGGCCGACCCCACCGACACTCTAATGTTTCCTAGAATCAAAAGAGGTTATGAGTTGGGGAACTGCATATTCTTTCTGCCTTTACTGTGAATACCTTGGGAACTCAGGAGAGTACAAGCCACTTTCCCTCCAGCTCTCCTCAGCCTGCATCCAACCAGAGATAGGCTGGTTGTACCCAGGAACACAGTGCACAGCAGGGCATGGAGGGGAGCTGCTGTGGCATCACCCAGCCCCTGGTTCTTACCTGTGGCTACTGTGCTTGCTGCCCCAGGGTTTCTGTCCCCTGCTGCCCCTGAGATTTCTCCAGATGATGACCAGGTTGAGCCTGATTCTGACCAGGGGAAAAAGTTCAGGTGAAGAAAACGTGATGTTAGATATTTTTATGAAAGTGATTTGAAATCTGCTTGCATCAGTACAGTGGGATCTCCTTCTCCAACTATTAAAAAAAAACAGCAATTAAAAATGCCATAGATGAAAATAAAATGCCTGATGTCACTAAACTCCACTGAATCAGGTTATACCATTCACACTGATTGGACATAATAAAGTGAACTGCTACAGTGTGAGGAGGTGAAAAACATATCCACAAGTGAAATTTGAGCATCTGGCTGAGCTGAACTCCTTAAAAACTTGAGCCAGAGATAAAAATTATGACATTAACAGACTGCAGTTTTATGCTTTGAAAATGCCACAAATGGAGATAGAGAAATGAAAATATTTTAAGTTACAGCATATAAAACACATCTTTGTTCTTCAGATAGATAAAAGCCCATCCTGGGAAACTGTTTTGTTTCTAGACCATGAACTCTCCTTTGGGTCCAACAGACAGTGCTGGATGCCCTCAGCTGTAGACTGAATTTTGAGTAGCCCTCCTCGTGACCTCTGACAGTGCCTGGTACCAGAGGACACAGTGGACTGAGAAGTTATTTTAATTCCGTCTCAGAAGTTAGGAAATATAGGTTCAACAGACATCACTTTAAAGTTGCAATCAGTTCAAACTCATTGCAATTAGTCTCTTGAATAGTGCTCCTGTGTCTAGATTTTGTGTTTTGACTGATGATTTTACACTATCTTCTAAAATACTTGTCATACATTTTAAGTCACGTAAGTTGCTGAGGAAATAAATGTAAATTTTGCGTTTTGACTGATGATTTTACACTATCTTCTAAAATACTTAAGTTATACATTTTAAGTCATGTAAGTTGCTGAGGAAATAAATGTAGGAACAATAACATCAGTGCATACATTAGCTTCAAATGGCATTTGACATACCAAGTAAACATTTTAAAACGGTTTGAATACTTGTAAAGTTAGGAAACGCAGATCCATGATGAGAGTGGTTTGTGTGTCCATTCTGTTAGGCCTTGACGAGTATGAGTGTGAAGGAGGGACAGGGAAGCAGAGCTTCTCCAGCGGTGCTTTTCAGAGCTGAACTCTTAGCACTCTAGAGACACTAGACCATTCACCCTTGCCTTCTGTGGGACGTGAGCTCTTTCCCCAGATCACAGAAGAGTTGGCTCCAGCTGTCCATGAGACGTTAGAACAGGAGGGCCTGTTTGCACAGCTTGGACATTTACCAATTTCTGAACATGTAGGAATGGTACCATCAAGGGACCATGTTGACTAACTTACAAACTGCACATGTAAAATTAAGCAGGGAACAGCAATGTGTCACGGGATTTTAAGTTTATTTTATTAACACGCTATTGTACTATTCCAGCTGACTTCTTTCTTGGTCTTACCTTCTTGGGATACTGGGCCATTTCCTTTGTCTGCTGCTGTGGAGACAACTGGAGACTCTAGAGTTGTCTCTGATAAAATGTAGAAAATAAAAATTTGCATGAGCACTTCCAGCTCTCAGGAGAGGAGGAGCATGTAATGATAACATGGTGTACATTAAACAATTTGTGAAAAGAGTAAAGATGATGGATTTATGCCACTTATAAGGAGTGAGCATTAAATCTGATACTGTACGTAGCGGGGTATGTATTCAGCATCCTCTAAAAGAAGCTAGCATCAGGACATTTGTTCTGAGCTGAGTTTACCTTCTGTGAGCCCAGGAGTTGTGGAGCTTGAGCTCAAGGACACTGTGGTCCCTGCACTTCCATCTACAGGGGTGACGGGAGCTGGAATTGCTACAGAGCCTGAAACAACATCACAGAGAATTCTCACTTAATGATTGCATGGGTTTTGTTACCATTGAGAGGTACAACTTCTCAAATTGTCCTACTATGGATAACACAACAAATGAATACAGGAAATTCTGCTCAGAGTTCACCTAACTTTTATTTGTATGATATTTGCACGATATTTGTATGATATTCTCAAATACTTTGGGTCCTACCATAAGGCACTGTTTTACACACACACACACACAGACTCACACAAATAGACACCAGAAGTGTGTCAGCTACATGGTCATGCATTAGACAAAGCTACCCTGGGTGAAATAAGAGAGAGGGACCCATGATTCCCATCTCTGAGCATCAGATGCTCACCTGACTTGTCTTCGGCCGGGGTCAGGTCGCTGCTTGAGGCTCCCGTTGCTTGGCCAAGGGATGGGGCAGTGCTGCCTGTTGGGGAGAACAGCAGGGGAACGTGGGGACTCTGACAGGGTGTCAGGTCAGCTGCTCTTGGCTCAAAACTTTCATCTAGTCACAGACACATCTGCATTTCCGAATCTGACTTTCCAACCACTGATTGTAAATGGTGACACACTTCTTAGAAATCACGTGTGTGCTCATTTACTTACTGAATGCAAATTAGCTGCCTGGCATGTTTTTTTTTTCATATTCCTAAATTTGAGCTTAGTTCGCAACCAGGCTGCACACTGGAATCAACGGACCCTTTAAAAAATTTTTGACTGAGGTACAGGTTCAATTAATCTATAAATGGCACTCGAGACATATTGCAACTATATCTCTACTACCTAGGAAGATTACAAGCTTCCATTTCTTCCAGATATCCACAGTGAAGATGTCACTGATTCCTATAACTACTACAGTCCGAAGTTCACTTAGGACAAGATCACACAAATGCCCTATGGAGACCTTCATCACTGCCTGTTAGTGCATGCGGCTTCACAGGGCCGATCATTTACGATGGCTCTGCATTCGAAAGAATATCTGGATACACACACAGGTACAAGCAGACTCCAGTTGGACTTTTCTATTTAACTTACCTGGTCTACCACTAGCAGTAGTTGTGGCTAGCCTGGCTGATGCTCCTGGGTTTGCAGTGGTCGACCCCACAGACACTCTAATTAGTTTCCTAGAATCAAGAGTTTATGAGTTGGGGACATGCATATTCTTTCAGCCTTTACTGTGAATGCCTTAGAAATTCAGGAAAAGATAGTGCAAGCCACTCTCCATCCAGCTCTCCTCAGCCTGCATCCAATCCAGAGAGAGGCTGGCTGTACCCAGGAACACTGTACACAGCAGGGCATGGAGGGGAGCTGCTGTGGCATCACCCAGACCCTGGATCTTACCAGAACCTGTCGCTACCGTGACTGCTGCCACAGACGTTGCTCCAGATGTTCCAGGTGAGCCTGACACAGAGCAAGAGACACATGTCAGCATAAGGGAATGTGACGTTAGGAGCTTTTTGAACATGGTGCTAAATATGTTTGCTTTTTCTTTAAAAATGGATACATCACCCACAAACATCACCAGGAATTACTCTTGATCTCAGATAGTCGTACAAGACTAATTATATGATATTCCCTTTTTATCAAATGGCAATGCAATAAAGTATACAACATTCAACATTGATAGACCTTGTATATTCCTAGTCTAGAATTCCCTTAACAACTCACAAAGTTCTGCCAAACTCTCCTATTTGGTGTTTATTTTTTCTTTATGTCCTATGGTAATACAATTTCTAACCCATCGCAACCAACGGAGAGTGAGGAAATACTCTATCGAGTTTTACCTATTTTCTACAAAGCATCATTTACAATATTAACTATATGACAATTGACTTTGGTCTGTTTTTATCTTTCAGCCATCTGGCCTCAAACAAAAACAGTGTAACAATTCTCCAGGAAATCTTATCATTGATGAAATCCTGACATCATTCTGCTCCCTAGGACAAGGAAAACGCATGTGTGGAGGCTAGAGATGAACATCTGGCATTTTCTTTACCACTCTTCACCTTATGTATTGAGACAGGTTCTCTCACTGAACCTGTAGCCAGACCAGCTGGCCAGGGAGTCCCCAAGATCCTCCTGGCTCTGCATCCCTAGCACTGCAATTACAGGTGCATATCATCATACCTGCCTTTCCATGTGGGTGTTGGGGTCAAACCTGACTTCATGCTTGCACA
Organism: Nannospalax galili; assembly: GCF_000622305.1. Classification (NCBI taxonomy): domain Eukaryota; kingdom Metazoa; phylum Chordata; class Mammalia; order Rodentia; family Spalacidae; genus Nannospalax; species Nannospalax galili. The sequence goes on from NW_008359248.1 coordinate 14,752, forward strand.
GCATACAGTTCACCAACTGAGCCATTTTCCAAACCCCTGTTTTCCTATTAAAACAACTCTGTTGTTTTATTTATGGAAATATTCCCCCACAAGATCTCTTGAGTTTCCCTTTCTCTTTTCTATCTGAGCCCGGTGTCCTCCTGCATGGCAGAGTGATAGATTTCTCTTTCATTTGCATACCCTGTTTCTTTTCATTTTCTTGTGTCGTTTTTGGAATGGGCTTCTCAGAACCCTGATCTCTATGTGTCCTGTCTCTGCCTGGTTCTAATGTGTCTTATTACTTCCCAGGATAAACACTTCTGGACTTATTCCTTCCTGATTTCTCCTTCTTTGTTATCTTTTTCTAATTTTCATTACAATAATTAGGTGGACCTAGTAGACTGTATCTGATGGTGGCCTGTTACCATGCTTATCTGAATAATTCCTCAGTGTTTTTGTCTGACATTTCATTCCAGTGATGATTTATTTTGATAATATTTTCTTTCCCTTAAAATGGTATCCATCAATGACAAAGCATAGTAATTGTGCAAGTAAAACTCCTCACAGAGTGAGGTTGGCAATTGTAGGACTGTCTTAGGCCCCTGTGAACATTGTCTCCTACTGGCTGCTTTCGGCCTGATCCTTTAGCTCCTGCAGATCCATGATTGTTAATTTTTCATGAAACTTTCCTGCTATGGTGGACTTTAGCCTCCAACATAAACAAAAGGAGTGAGGTTGGCAATTGTAGGACTGTCTTAGGCCCCTGTGAACATTGTCTCCTCCTGGCTGCTTTCGGCCTGATTCTTTAGCTCCTGCAGATCCATGATTGTTAATTTTTCATGAAACTTTCCTGCTATGGTGGACTTTAGCCTCCAACATAAACAAAATAAATCCTTTCTTTCTAATCCTGATCTGTCAGATATTTAATCACAATAGAAAATACCTAGTATGACACGACCGAAGCCACAGTGGTCAGAGTCCCCACAAATGTCACCTCATTTAATGACATGCTCACTGTACCCTGCCTGGCTGCCCACTTCTCTGCTCCCTCAGCACCTGCTCCTCCAGATGTGCGTCCCCCAGCAGCTCCTGTGGTGGCTGCAGCTGTCGCTCCACTTGTTCCTTGGGAATAAACAATGGGGTTCACTGCAGCTATGAAAACCTCCTAGGGCACTGATAGCTGTATTCACATTATTAGTGTTCATAATGTGGTTATGCTCCTCTCTGATCCTCTCTGCCAAGGCTTGTGCTGACCCCACCCCAGCCCCTAGAGCGAGAGGTCTTGACTTACCTGACACTGATACAGCACTCCAGGCTCCAAATCTTCCAGCCGTGCTTCTCCTGCCTGCTCCTGAGGTTGTTTCCAGAGACTCTTCAGCCGAACCTGACAAACAGGGGCAGTGGATTCAAATTTGCTGATTCCTCTGAAGGGACAGTGGCGAGTTCAAGTCAAATTTTCATCATCTGCTCCTTTCCCATTATGATCGAGATGGCACACCTGTTGTCCAGGCTGGACATGTTTAAAGTACTAAGGTGCATGGTTTGAATTACCTGAGTCTCCTTGACGTGAAGTTCCAGGACTGTGTTCTCTGGGCATGCTGTGCTCCCCACCAGTACGTATTGGTGCAGTGGAACCTCCTAGTGCTGCTGATGAAACTATCAATGAAAATATGTCCAAGACAGAAAACTAATTCATGTTGTGAAAAATCTCTGTATCGGGTAACATGCCTCATTGACTCAATGTGATTAAGTGACCCCCCCATTTCAGAAGTAAACAGCACATCCACCACCCAGACATAAGCATCTAGTGCCATTTGGGCTCCTCCATCACCTGTCAAAGATTAATTCTCAAAGTGTTGTTGTTTATGGTTTGAACATGCCATAGATGTTGATAGAGAAATGACAATTTTTATTAAAATGATATGAAGCACAAGTTTTTGTTCTCTAGATAGAAAAAAAGTCCCATTGTGTCAAGTTACTTTCTTTCTAAGGGCAGGATCCCTGTTTCAAGTTAATACATCAAGGACCTCAACATACACTGGTGGACGCTCCTCACCTGGGGAACCAACATCAAGTGGCCTCTCTCATGGGCGCTCAAAGGACCCGATAACAAAGGGCATAATTGACAGAGAGTTTACTGCTACCATAGGCACCCTGCTTCAGAAGTTTAAAAATATGGGTTCAGTGGACATCACGGTAAAGGTACAATATGTTTAAGATGATTACAATTACTTATTGTATGTCTTGTGTCTAGATTCTTTTTTCAACAACTATTTTGTCAGTATATATTATCCTGAAACACACCTAAGTCCTATATTTAAAGTGAATTGAATTGATGGGAGATGTTTAGGATAACATCGCACCGTAGATTCTGACTTCAATCATATATTTAAGTCAAACAAATTGCTGAGAAAGGTTTAGCATAGTATCAGGCCTGAGAATAGCTCAAAGCAAGATATCTGAGGGTGCTGGAGGGAAGGCTCACTGGTTAAGAGCACTGACTGCTCTTGCAAGGACCTGCGTTTGATTCCAGCACACACGTGATGGCTGGCAAACATCCGTATGTCCATTTCAGGGGACTCCAACACCCTCTTCTGGCCTCCACTGGCATTGCAATGCAGGGGTGCACTTATACACATGCAGGCAATACACTCGATACAAACAATAGAAATCATAAATAAAATATTTTCTTAAAGTAGTTGAAGTCCCACATAAACATTGAAGAAATGGTCTTGCCGGTATGCAAAGTGCGGTTTTATTTGGTGGTCATCAGAATATTAAGTGTCACAGAAACGGAGGTTGGTTGGGTGTTTGACACTGATGCCTGCCAACGGTGGAGGACAGAAGGGACAAGCACAGCTTTTGACGTTTGTGCAATATGACCCATTCCCACACATCATAGAACCCAAAGGGTGGCCAGCGGTTGTCCATGAAATTTAAGAATGTGATTTCCTACGATGACACTGCAACTTGGACAACTCACCACAGTCTCAACTCAGAGGGAGTTCACTGCCACAGATTCATGTCCACTAACTTCACACCATAGATTCTGACTTCAATCATATATTTTAAGTCAAACAAATTGCTGAGAAAGGTTTAGCATAATATCAGGCCTGAGATTAACTAAAACAAGATATTTGAGGGGGTTGGAGAGAAGGCTCACTGGTTAAGACCAATGACTGCTCTTGCAAGGACCTGTGTTTGATTCCAGCACACACATGGCAGCTAGCAAACATCCGTATGTCCAGTTCAGGGGACTCCAACACCCTCTTCTGGCCTCCACTGACATTGCAATGCAGGGGTGCACCTATACACATGCAGGCAATACACTCAATACAAACAGTAGAAATGCCAGGAATTACTCTGGATCTCAGAAAGTCATATAAGACTAATTATATGATATTCCCCTTTTATAAAAGAGAAATGCAATAAAGTATACAACATTCAACATTGAAAGTCCTGGTCTCTTCCTACTCTAGAATGCCATTAAAAACTCACAAAGTTCCCCAAAATTATCCTATTTGGTGTTTATTTTTTCTTTATGTCCTATGGTAATACAATTTCTAATGATGCATATCAATGGTGCAGGACACAAGGACAAGCACAGCTTTTGAACTTTGTGCAATATGACCCGTTCCCATATATCATAGAACAGAAAAGGCGGCCAGTGGTTGTCCATGATATTTAAGAATGTGAGTCCCAATGATGACACTGCAACTTGGACAACTCACCAAAATCTCAACTCGTAGGGAGGTTACCGCCACAGATTTATGTCCACTATCTTACTGAACACACAGGGAGGTTGAAGGAGAATGTCCAAGTTTTAAATAACAATATCAGTTATTAACACATCATTTAATTTTGAACTGACCTATATCTTGCTCTTACCTTCTGTGAATTCCCTGTCATTTATGTTTTTGTTTCCTCTCATTGCTACTGTTGTTATGACTATGGACTCTAGGGATTTTTCTAACAAGGGACAGAAAAAAAATGCTGCACCATTGCCGATACCTGGATAAGCACTTGCAAGTATCAGAAAAGTAGGAGCGAATGATTGCAATGTGGCATACTTTGCAGCAATTTGTGAATAGATTAAAGATACTATATTGAAATTATATGAAAAGAATAATCATCTAAGTTTCACATTATATCAGGGTGAAAAGTCTGTTCAGCAGTCCCTAAAACAAGCAGACAACAGACAGTTTCTTCTGAG
>NW_008359248.1:19657-25306 GCF_000622305.1 Nannospalax galili
GGAAGTTTTTTTTTTTTTTTTTAATATTCCAAAATTTGAGCTTAGTTCACAACCAGGCTTCACACTGGAATCAACGGACCCTTTAAAACAATTTTGACTGAAGTACAAGTTCAAAGACTCTGTAAATGGCACTCTAGTCATACTGCAACTATATCTCTACTACCTAGGGAGATTAAAAGCTTCCTTTTCTTCCTGACAGCCACAGTGAAGATGTCACTGATTCTGCCAATTACTACAGTCTGAAGTTCACTTAGGACAATATCACACAAACCCCCTATGGAGACCTTCATCACTGCCTGTTAGTGCAAGGGGCTTCACAAGGCCAATCACTTATGATGGCTTTGCATTCCAATGAATGTCTGGATACAGACACAGGGTACAAGCAGAGACTCCAGTTGGACTTTTCTATTTAACTTACCTTGTCTGCCACTAGCAGTGGATGTGGCTGGCCTGGCTGATGCTCCTGGGTTTGTAGTAGTCGACCCCACAGACACTCTAATGTTTCCTAGAATCAGAAGAGGTTATGAGTTGGGGACCTGCATATTCTTTCTGCCTTTACTGTGAATACCTTGGAAATTCGGGAGAGGAGAGTGCAAGCCACTCTCCCTCCAGCTCTCCTCAGCCTGCATCCAATCCAGAGAGAGGTTGGCTGTATCCAGGAACACAGTGCACAGCCGGGCATGGAGGGGAGCTTCTGTGTCATCCCCCAGACCCTGGATCTTACCAGAACCTGTTGCTGCTGTGACTGCCGCCACAGAGATTGCTCCGGAAGATGTCCCAGGTGAGCCTGACACAGAGCAAGAGACACATGTCAGCATAAGGGAATGTGACGTTAGGAGCCTTTTGAACATGGTGCTGAATACGTTTGCTTTTTCTTTAAAAATGGATACATCACCCACAAACTTCGCCAGGAATTACTCTGGATCTCAGAAAGTCATATAAGACTAATTGTATGATTTTCCCCTTTTATAAAAGAGCAATGCAATAAAGTATACAACATTCAACATTGAAAGTCCTGGTCTCTTCCTGGTCTAGAATGCCATTAACAACTCACTAAGTTCCCCCAAATAATCCTATTTGGTGTTTATTTTTTCTTTATGTCCTATGGTAATACAATTTCTAACCCATCGCAACCAATGGAGAGTGAGGAAATACTCTATGGATTTTTACCTATTTTCTACAAAGCATCATTTACAATATTAACTATATGACAATTGACTTTGGTCTGTTTTTATCTTTCAGCCATCTGGCATCAAACAAAAACAGTGTAACCATTCTCCAGGAAATCTTATCACTGATGAAATCCTGACATCATTCTGCTCCCTAGGACAAGGAAAACGCATGTGTGGAGGCTAGAGATGAACATCTGGCATTTTCTTTACCACTCTTCACCTTATGTATTGAGACAGGTTCTCTCACTGAACCTGTAGCCAGACCAGCTGGCCAGGGAGTCCCCAAGATCCTCCTGGCTCTGCATCCCTAGCACTGCAATTACAGGTGCATATCATCATACCTGCCTTTCCATGTGGGTGTTGGGGTCAAACCTGACTTCATGCTTGCACAGCATACAGTTCACCAACTGAGCCATTTTCCAAACCCCTGTTTTCCTATTAAAACAACTCTGTTGTTTTATTTATGGAAATATTCCCCCACAAGATCTCTTGAGTTTCCCTTTCTCTTTTCTATCTGAGCCCGGTGTCCTCCTGCATGGCAGAGTGATAGATTTCTCTTTCATTTGCATACCCTGTTTCTTTTCATTTTCTTGTGTCGTTTTTGGAATGGGCTTCTCAGAACCCTGATCTCTATGTGTCCTGTCTCTGCCTGGTTCTAATGTGTCTTATTACTTCCCAGGATAAACACTTCTGGACTTATTCCTTCCTGATTTCTCCTTCTTTGTTATCTTTTTCTAATTTTCATTACAATAATTAGGTGGACCTAGTAGACTGTATCTGATGGTGGCCTGTTACCATGCTTATCTGAATAATTCCTCAGTGTTTTTGTCTGACATTTCATACATGGAATATTGATCTAATAATTCATGTCGTTCCTAATGGCTGTCTCAAAAACCGTCTCTTCAGGGAAACATAAAGGGTAACATCATACACATTAATTTTAACTTTCAGCGTCCTTTTTAAAAAAGATTTTTATTTTTTGTGTATGACTGTATTGCCTGCATGTGTGTAAGTGCACCCATGTCGTGCAATGCCTGTGGAAGACAGAAGAGGCTGTCGGATCCCCTGAAACTGGAGTTATAGACAGTTGTCAGCTGCCATATGGGTACTGGGATTCGACCCCGGGCATAGAAATGTTATCTTAAACAAAGTCAATACTCAACTGTATGAAAGCAAACAGTATTGATTTCCTATAAGAACAATAGCCACATCTACCCCATAAAACTTGTTGCTGTCTTTGTTTCTTTTCAAAGGAAATCTTATAAATGATATACTTTTATACCGATTCCACTGAGGAACTCTTTCTCAATACAGTGCAGTGGTCAACAACACCCAGCATCCATCACGGGACAATCTGGGCTCTGCTGTGTCTCTGCCTTGCTTACTCTTTGGCATCTACACTTGTATGAACATCAGTTTGGGGCTGTCCATATTGAATTTGGGTATTCCACTTGTGACCCAGAAGTCCCTCCAACCCTATGACAACAAGCTATAGTCCCACCTCCTTCCCACGCTCTGTGGAAGGAGTCAAGCCCATTACCTCTCCCACCCAATCAGTTGACCTTAGCTACATGAAGGGGAGGGGCTATGGATATATAAGCTCTTGCCATTTTGTGTGGCTGCTGGGAAGCCACAGGATTTGTTTGGGTGTGGACTTTGGAGCAGAGCTGTGAATGGAGTGGGTGTCATTTTTGGAACAGAGCACGGAGACCATGGATGGGATGGCACATGCCTCAAACATGGAAAAGAAAAGCCTATGAGAATCCATGTCTTTGTAAGTCATCCCCTTATCTGGACATCATATAAATTATGCAAAACCCAAATGGAATGACTTATGTTGCTTTGTCAATCCCTGTCAGGATCCAGAGACCCAGAGTGAAGGCGGGTCTCCCAGAGGGAGGGGAACTCATCTTTTTCTATATTCCACAAAGGAAGAAACACAATACTAGGTAAAGAACGGATTTTTTAAAATCATGTAGACACATAGCATCACAGAAATGACAGCTGTCAGATTCTTCATGAAATCCTGACTCTGACTAGAGGTTGAGCGGCAAGATCACAGGTCCACTGCTGCCCATGCCCCTGCTCTGATCACACATACCTGTTCTCCCAGATGAGTTTCCGTCTGCAGCTCCCCTGGTGAGGGCACTGGCTCTTACACTTGTTCCTGCGGGAAGAAGAATGCGCCGAACAGTGTGATGGTTAATTTGTCCACTTCATTTACAAACACCATGAAAGCAAACCTCTGGGCAGGTCTTTGAGAGATTTTTCAGACTGGGCTAGTATAGGAGGGGAGATGCAAACTGTTCATGTCACCATTACATCGACTGAGTTCCTAGACTCAGTAAAAGGAGAAAGGGAGCCAAGCATCAATGCTCATCTCTCTATGTAGTAACTGTGGTGCCCATCAAACATCTGATGGCCAGCTGTGCATTTCATCATCTATACCCTCATATGTGACATGCACCCTCTGCCTGGCCATCCTCAAGTGGCTTTTCTCAGGACTTTTCTTCCAACAACAATAAAATTAATATGAAAAAGACCATCTTCTAGAGCATTCAGTAATGTCACTCGTGTCATTGAGTCCTATTCTGCTGTCCTTAGTCTGCTTTCCTTGATCTGATTGTCATGTTCAGGGGTCTTAGTAAATCTGTTCTATCTCCCACCATGATCCTCTGGAGTGGTTCTTTCTTACCTGGTGAGTTTCTACTGCTGGTGTCCCCAGTGCCGGATGCTCCTGGTGTGCTTCCTCTGCCCACTCCTGAAGTAAGCCCATCAGATTCTCCAGTTGAGACTGATAAACACAATATCAGTGATTGTAACATAGACTATAATTCCTGGGGGAAAGCACTTGGAAGTTCAGGAAAAATTACAATTTTCTCCTATGTTTTATCCCTTCCTTTTTGTGGTACTCTTACCCATCTGATATAGGGGTGAGGTACATCTCCTGACTTACCTGGATTTCCAGAGCTTGTAGCTTCAATGTTGTTTCCCCTGGGCATGCTGCCTTCAACACCAGGTGTGTATGTGGTACTGCCCAGTGCTGCTGCAGAGGTTGCCCCAGATGACGCCCGGGGGGTTGTCACTAAGATCAATCACATCACGGTCAAAAAGGAAGACGGCAGGAGTTTTAAAGGAAGATCTTATGAATATGAGGTGATGAGCATGGGCTGCCTGATGCCTTAGGCGTGCTTGCTCCCAAACCATTCTTACAGAATCTCTTGGAACACTACCAGCCTCACTTACAGTGGATGAATGGATGATTCAAGATGAAATTTCAACCCTTTTGAATTTTCCACCACTTTTTCCAATAGTCTGCCCATTTTTTTTCTGTTAAAGGAAGATCTTATGAATATGAGGTGATGAGCATGGGCTGCCTGATGCCTCAGGCATGCTTGCTCCCAAACCGTTCTTACAGAACCTCTTGGAACACTACCAGCCTCACTTATAGTGGATGAATGGATGATTCAAGATGAAATTTCAACCCTTTTGAATTTTCCACCACTTTTTCCAATAGTCTGCCCATTTTTTTTCATATTTGTACATTAGGTGCATGACTTACCCCAGGCTCCTGGGCTTGTAGCTGCAGTGCTGGGTGCCCTGGGTGTGCTGCCTCCTTCACCAGAAGACGTGTGTGCAGAAAGACCTTCTGTACCTTCCGAGGAAGCAGTGACATCTAAAAATGCCCCAAGCACAATCAATACAGGTATCCTCACGAAATCCTAGGGTGAAGGTAACATTCTTCCTATCTACTAGACAGGGCTGCATGACTTACTCTAGGCCCTGTTGGTCACCAGGAATCAATCGCAAGCCCTCCAGCCCCCCAATTTAAACTATTCCTGTGTTACTCAGTGATGTGTTGATAAGGCCAGTTTTTAAATTTTTCAAAAGTGTTCTGAATAGATGCTTTAACAAAATCCCATCAGGGTATATCTAAAACTATAGTTTTGAAATGCAAAACCTTATGAAATGCAATGTTTATTTAGCAAACATTAGATGAGTGTGTCAAATTGTTACTTCTAAATACCCGTTTTATCACTCCAGGAACAAGCTATAAGCAGGCGTCTTGACACTTAGCTATAAACAATCCTAAGCAGCCCCTTGAATAGCTACAGTGCACACTGCCTGCTCAGCCATGGGATCAGAAATATGCCCTTTTTTTTCTTTCAAGAAAATAGATGAATCAACCTTGCAAACTTTACTTGTTTCTTAAGTTCTTGCTCCAGATAAATCAGGTGATTCCTGTAATAGTGATCATATGTTCATTCCATTAAGGTATTCTTTACTAATAATCTATGGCAATAAACTTTACTAAGAAAATATGCACAAATATTAGCTTCGCACTTTCTAGAGTGAACTTGTGTGAGAAAGTTATTGTGGACCTTAAAACTTGTAACACAATATTCAGTACAGAATAAATACTTGCTGGTTCTTATCAGATCTTCTTGGAACTTGTCATTTCTAAAATAACATCTGT
>NW_008359248.1:25859-28042 GCF_000622305.1 Nannospalax galili
ACCAGAGGTCGGGCCAATAGGATACAAGGGAACAGACACATCTGAGCACATTCTCCTTGGCTGTTATTGGATGAGAGATCTTTCACCAAGACCACAGAAACAACGACTACATGATTGCGCATATCAGAAACTACAGTGAAGTAGAAATTTCCATGTATATGGTTTGAAAGTGACTTGCTCCTAGTGGTGTGTGTTTGGAAACTGGTCCCCCAGGGTGGCAATATTAGATGATACGGATACCTTTATGACCAGCCAGGAGGTCCCTAGGTCTGAAGAGGGTGATGCCATTGGAGGGGAGTTCTAATGAGACTCTGAGTGCCTCAGTCAGGCACCCAGGGCTCCACTGTGGCTCGCAGATACCATAATATGCATCCACAGATGTTGCATATTTGCAATCTACCAGGATGCATCCCAAATGTGCAGGCTCCCTCCAAAATGGTCCACCAGATGCCACTCCCTCCAACCCGAAGCTGTGAATTAAATTTAACTAACAGGGTCCACAACCCACCCTGTAGGGGTAATATGGGAGTATGTAATATGTAGCAATATGGGAACAATGACTTTTTCCTGTCTTTCAGATGACATCACATGGCCTAAGCACTCATTACATGATTTAGTTCACAGAGTAAAGTTGCTGGCCAGAGATTCCGGACTAGGACCGTCTTCCTTACCTGTTGTGAATGCTGTGACCACAGCCCTTGGGCTCCCAGCTCTGTGCTCACAACTGTAGAGCTTCTGGTTGACCCAGACAAAGCTTAAATAAATAAATTCATTAATGAACTGATAATCCAGGATAAAAATGTGCTTTGTGCTGCCACCTGTCAGGTAGCAGAGGTTCCTAACCGGAATATGACACACAGTAAGAACACACCACATGAGGCTGGAGAGATGGCTCAGTGGGTCAGAGCTCTGGCAGAGGACCTGCAGTCAGTTCCCAGCACCCACAGGGCAGATAACAACCACCTGTAACTCACACCCTCTTCTGGCCTCCTGGGCAGGCAAAAATGCTCCAACATATTGAATAAAAAATAAATTGTTGAAAGGCTGAGATACTACATTTTAATGGTGTGCGGAAGCATCACCCAAGTCTGAGGTGGTTTCTGAAAAGGACATCTGCACAGCACTGCTGAAGCCAGTAGCTCCATCGGGCAGGGACTTTGCTCAGCACTTAGTTTACCTGCTGAGAGCCCAGGACTGCTGTCTCTGGGGCTCAGAGCTGCTGAGGAGACAGAAGCAGAGGTCCCAGTAGAGGCTGAGGACCAGGAGCGGAGATTCTCAGCTCAAGCCTATGTGGACTTGCTTTTTAACCAACGGGTGATCGAGTTCTCAAGTCATTCTACTATGAAAAACTAGAATAAATAAAAGCAGTACATTTCTGTCCCTAGATCCCTGCAAGTTGGTTATAATATTTTAATGTTGTTTTTCAAAGATCTTGCTTTATCTAATGCTTTTATTTTTTTACAACGACATTTTCCTGAAACCCATGTTGAGTCACATCAGTTTTCAGCATTTTGGTCTCATCAACTTTGCTCTAAAATAAGAAGAGCCTCCCTACCTGATCGCTGCCAGGCAGCACTGATGACAAGACACCATAACCACAGAGCTAACTGCTGCCTTTATTTTTGAACCATCTAAAGGACTAACATGTTAACATATATTTCATTCAACATACTTTAATAGTTAATGGCAAGGAAGAAAATAAAACTAGAGAATTATATTCCCTATATAAACAGATCCAAAACAAAGTTATTTTTAATTTGGGGGGCAGGGGTGTTTTTGGTCTCACTGAAGCCACAGATGGTCTGGAACCCACTATGTAGACCAGGCTGGCCTCCATCTCACAGAGATCTGCCTGCTTCTGCCTACTCAGTGCTGGGATTAGGGATGTGCACAATCAGGCCCAGTCTAAATTTAATTTTTAAACTACTTAATTAAAGTAGGAAAAGCCAAGTAAACTAATGGTTTGAAATATTTTTCAACAGTCAAACTCACAGACATTATTTCTTTCAAGGGGCTGAATAAGCTAGTGGAGTGGAAACTGCCTCTGTGTGACCCAGCAAAAAAGAGAAGTAAGATAAAAAAGAATAGATTTTAATCCTAAAACAGAAAGTGTGAAAAACAGCAGAAACACGAAGGAGGCGGTAGAATGCCTGAGAAGAGTGGGGAACAAGACAACACAGAGA
>NW_008359249.1:0-369 GCF_000622305.1 Nannospalax galili
GAATGAGGAGTGAGTGAGTGAGTGAGTGTGGAGTGAGTGAGCGAGTGAGTGTGGAGGGAGGAGTGAATGAGGAGTGAGAGAGGAGTGAGTGAGTGAGGAGTGAGTGAGTGAGTGAGGAGTGAGGGAGTGAGTGAGTGAGGATTTAGGAGTAAATGAGGAGTGAGGAGTGAGTGAGGAGTGAGTGGGGAGTGAGTGAGGAATGAGTGAGGAGTGAGCGAGTGAGTGAGGTGTGAGGACTTAGTGAGGAGTGAGTGAGGAGTGAGTGAAGAGTGAGTGAGTGGTGAGTGAAGAGTTAGCGAGTGACTGAGGTGTGAGTACTGAGTGAGGAGTGAGTGAGGAGTGAGTGAGGAGTCAGTGAGGATTCAGAGT
>NW_008359250.1:0-583 GCF_000622305.1 Nannospalax galili
ATGGCATTTCCAGAGCCAGAGGCCATGTTTCTGTGGCGGCTACTTCAAAAGGCGAGTCAGGAAGATACCAGAAAAGCACTCTGTTGATAAAAAGAGTCTTCTGCATATGAAACCGAGACCATGGGCTGTCCGGACATGGAGAGACTACTACTGAGCTATCATGAGTTAAATTATATTGAAACTATGAATTTTAATCTTGTTTTTCACTCTTAATCCACAAAAGTTTTACAAAGAAGTTTAATGATGTGAGAAACTGATGCTGATTTTATGAGAGTGGAAAATTGGAATGCAAAATTATATATTCCACATGATTTGGATTACATAAACATTTCATGTTGATGGGCATGTGTGAACTATGTATTAATACATCTGTAGAAATGACTCAAAGGAAATATACACACTGCTAGCAACAGTTGTCTTTGGCCTATGAGATTACAGATGGATGTCAGTTTGTCATTAATATTTTTCAAAATATTTTATTTATTATTTTTGTTTTATATGTATGAATGTATTACTTACATGTCTGTAAGTTCGTGCACCCATGTCATGCAATGCCCACAAAGGTCAGAAGAGAACATCAGAT
>NW_008359251.1:0-7745 GCF_000622305.1 Nannospalax galili
ATAAAATGAAAATAAAAATTTTAAAAAGCAGTAGAGGGCTGGAGGGATAGCGCAGCCGTTAAAGGCTAAGGCTAACAACCAAAAAAAAAAAAAAAAGCAGTAGAATGCATTTCATCAGCAGAAACACAGTGGCACACTCAGAACTATAAAAATTCTGAAACCATCTAGTGAATTTCTTCCTCTTGTTTAAAAACTAAGATTTCTGGGGTTGGGGAGACAGATCAGTAGTAAGGGACCTTAGTTTTATCTTCAGAGCCCATGTAGAAAAGCCAGGCATAGTGGCATATGCTTGTCATCCCATGGGAAGTAGAGACAGGCACCCTCACTATCTGCTGTCACTGAAGAGCTGCTGCCTCCCCGTCTGACACTGACACGAAGGGCTCTTCCCTCACTATCTGCTGTCACTGAAGAGCTGCTGCCTCCCCGTCTGACACTGACACGAAGGGCTCTTCCCTCACTATCTGCTGTCACTGAAGAGCTGCTGCCTCCCCGTCTGACACTGACACGAAGGGCTCTTCCCTCACTATCTGCTGTCACTGAAGAGCTGCTGCCTCCCCGTCTGACACTGACACGAAGGGCTCTTCCCTCACTATCTGCTGTCACTGAAGAGCTGCTGCCTCCCCGTCTGACACTGACACGAAGGGCTCTTCCCTCACTATCTGCTGTCACTGAAGAGCTGCTGCCTCCCCGTCTGACACTGACACGAAGGGCTCTTCCCTCACTATCTGCTGTCACTGAAGAGCTGCTGCCTCCCCGTCTGACACTGACACGAAGGGCTCTTCCCTCACTATCTGCTGTCACTGAAGAGCTGCTGCCTCCCCGTCTGACACTGACACGAAGGGCTCTTCCCTCACTATCTGCTGTCACTGAAGAGCTGCTGCCTCCCCGTCTGACACTGACACGAAGGGCTCTTCCCTCACTATCTGCTGTCACTGAAGAGCTGCTGCCTCCCCGTCTGACACTGACACGAAGGGCTCTTCCCTCACTATCTGCTGTCACTGAAGAGCTGCTGCCTCCCCGTCTGACACTGACACGAAGGGCTCTTCCCTCACTATCTGCTGTCACTGAAGAGCTGCTGCCTCCCCGTCTGACACTGACACGAAGGGCTCTTCCCTCACTATCTGCTGTCACTGAAGAGCTGCTGCCTCCCCGTCTGACACTGACACGAAGGGCTCTTCCCTCACTATCTGCTGTCACTGAAGAGCTGCTGCCTCCCCGTCTGACACTGACACGAAGGGCTCTTCCCTCACTATCTGCTGTCACTGAAGAGCTGCTGCCTCCCCGTCTGACACTGACACGAAGGGCTCTTCCCTCACTATCTGCTGTCACTGAAGAGCTGCTGCCTCCCCGTCTGACACTGACACGAAGGGCTCTTCCCTCACTATCTGCTGTCACTGAAGAGCACAAAAGCAGGGCTCCTCCAGCCAGCACACTCAAGTGACAACAGATTCTTTTGTTTTTTTCGGGACAGGGTCTCACTAATCATGCTGCCCTAGCTGGCCAAGATCCACCTGCCTCTACCTTCTGAGTTCTGGGGTTAAAGGTGCACATCACCATGCCTGGCCATGGACAGATTCTTGTGAAAGTAACAACAAAGACTGGCAGTCTCTGGAACCAAAAGGTCCAGGAGAGAGGGTCTGGGCATGAAGTGACCTGGTTTTTCTCTACTCTGTCCCTCAATACATGGACATGACCCAAAGACAATACTTCGACCTTGCTTGGCCTCAGATTTTTCTTTTATACAACAGGGAAGCCTTGAGTAGAGGTACCTTCCATTACTAAAGTTTGGAGCCAATAATAATAATGTCCAAAGGCATACAGCAGTATACATTCTTTTCTAATAATTAATCCTTTGTAAGGGACCTGAAAAGGAAGAATTACATCAAATTATAACATGTGGGGCTCAGATCCTGGATTTGAGCCTCAGCACTGAAAAAAATAATACACATATACAAAAAAAGTACTTTCCATATTTCGACCTGACTATATACTAACAAAGGACCAGAAATACTTACACGGACCAAGGCAATAATTGGGGTTCACAATAATAATTCCTATACAGATTAACAGGAAACTTGTAAATTGGCCTAATCTCGAAAATCTGAATTTAGAACATCCTCGTTGTAGTATAGAGGTCATTGATAAAAAAACTGAAGATCCCATAATAAATACAAACCTGAAAAACAACAAGCTATTAATAGGTGGTCATTTCCAATTTTTACCTACGTGTCTTTGATATTTTATAATAATATGAGAGAAGTAACTAACACATTATTAGTCAACTACTAAAGCAATGTCAGGATAATATAATAATACAGGAAGGGATCAGAACATCCCTTCTGTGACAGAATATCTTGAAGTCCTGCCTTCTGAGGAAAATTGGTTAATATTAGATGGAATTTCCAAGGACAACCTTTCCAAGTAGCTGTCAGAAATGCTAGAATGTAGAATCCAAATAATGAGGCTTTCACTAACACTCTCAAGTTCTCGAGAAACAAAACATTCAGTTCATCTAGACATTCATTCCTGATCCACACATAGTACACACACACACACACACACACACACACACACACACACACACCCCATACATCTTTTATATACACATGCATAAACATGATTTCAAGCATATGAGCTACCCAGGAACACAATGTGTAGAAGGGGGGGTAGGGTGAATGATGGATGACAAGCAGAGGAATGCAGATAGCACTCAGATAAATAAAACCATCAGCCATCACGACTTCTGAGACGAAGCAACCAAGCTGGGGTGCAGCTCAGTGGCACAGTGCTTATCTTGTAAGCACAAGGCCTTGGGTTAGATTCCAAGCATCACACACACACACACACACACACACACACACAGAACACACACACACACACACACACACACACACACACACACACACATACACACACGCACACACACACACCATACATCTTTTATACACACATGCATAAACATGATTTCAAGCATATGAGCTACCCAGGAACACAATGTATAGAAGGGCTTGTGATGCAGGACTGGTCACAGAGAGGACTCCAGCATTTCGAAGACAAGGAGTGAGACAATCTGTTGGCTTTACCATGGGAACACAAGGTCAGCCACTGTCAGTCCTGCAAAATAAGAACTGTAAGAAAGTGGATTCTAGAATATAAATATTTTCCAGTGCACAAAGACAGGAACCACACACACAAACTCTGGCTTGAGACTCATCAACCAATCCCTCGGCCCTAAGGCATTTCCTGACCACAAAGCTGTTCATGGGAGAAAACTAGAACCACATGGACACATGTCACCTTTCAGCAGTACTATTCAAAATCTACCCTCTCCCTCCACCAGACACTGTGTCCTGTTAGCTGTTCAACAGAGCGCCTCACATGGAATGTAACTACAGATACTCAACTGTGCAAAAGAGAGGCTAGTACTTAGACACAAAAGGACAAGGACTCTTGTTCTAAATTTTTCTATTCAAATTTTTAATATTTTTATGGAAGGGGAAGCACATGCACACGTGCAGATCAGAGGACAACTCACAGAAGTCAGTGTTCTCTTTTTACCACATGGGGCCTGGGGACTAAACTCAAGTTGTCAGTCTTGGTGGCAAGCACTTTTATCTGCTGAGCCATTTTGCCGGCCCATGACTCCTGTTTTAAACAAATACTTAAACACAACTCAAATTCTATAAGCTCAAGACTCAAGGTCTGAGTATGGGGCTGCATCACCTGCAGACTCAGTAATTAATACAAGGAATCTGAGTGCCAATAGTCAAAAGCAATGAACCCTTTTCCAGAACCTTCCCCAGCCCTCTATAGGCATTATCTGGTCAGAATAAAGATGGCCAGGATTTCTCAAAAGTCAGTGAAGTATTCCATATGATTTTCTTGGTTCCCCCAAAAATCTATTCTTCAACCAACTATCAAGCCAGAATTGTAGTTATTAACTGCGTACCACTCAAACTAATCCTAGTTCAGTAGCACCTCAAGAAAAACCCTGTCTTACAAGGCAGAATCCCCAAGAATATGGCGGTTGTCATAGCTAGGCTGTAACAACAATCATTTCAAACCAAATCTTTTACGTTTTCTGCTGAGACCCACAGTCTCACAGCAGAAATCTTGAGTCTTCATGTCATCACATTGAAGCATTCTGGATCCACACATTACAGCTCTACAAAGGAAGAACAAAACCAAAGGGCCCCATGGAAAGCTCAGGGTCATTCTATGCAAGCAGTTCAGTGGCTCAGAAGAGGCCAGCAGACCCTGGAGTTCCCAGAGGGACTGCTAAGTCCTTGTGTGTCTGCAGTGCTCTCGGTGAACTAGAAGCAACACGACCTTTACAAAGTATCTTACCGTTCCAACTTGAATGTTTGAAGTACCAATACTTTCCACCTCCATAATTCACGAAGACCATGAGGACGAGAGATATCCTATAAAGCCAACAAAGAAAGGTTTGTGACAATGTGACAACAAATCATTGCTATGTAGACATACTTTCACACATGGTGCAGTATACGAAATGATTCTACAGAGCAGTTTATGACACAAGAAGAGATTTTAAAAGCTAGATGTTACTGTCTTCTGATTGCTATGACTGGGACTCTCAACATTTCTACACGTCTTAAGAAAAATGTTATACTTGGGTCGCAAGACTATTCAGTGGGTAAAGGCTGCAAACCTCATGACCTGGGTTGGATCCCCAAGACCCACGCAGTAGAAAGAAAACACTGATTGCTTTAAGTTGTTCTCTGACCTCCACAGGTACACCACTGTGGTAGGGGCTGCAGGGAGATGCCCCACCCTGTGCCCCAGGCTACTGACACAAAGATGACCCCTCCTGCAGACCTGCTTCAACCTCTGCCCAGACAAAAGGGAGGAGCGGGGCATAAATCAATGTCTACAGGTGCCCACAGTCTCATGCATATCTACATCTCCACCAAGACTCTGTGATGTACAACACCCAATCAGAACTAAATATGTATGCTTCCATTAAGGGGGACAAATAAACTGCAGTGTAACAAGAATACATAAGGTCATGCCCCCTGTGTCTAAGGCTTAGCCTTTGGACACAAATCTGCTGCATCTGCTGGCATGAAATAAACTCTACTTCATGGAATAAAGTCTCAGTGTCCTGCCTTTCTAGAAAAGTCTTACAATACTATGGCATACACATGTCCCCTACACACACACACACACACACACACACACACACACACACACACACACACCAAACAAACGTAATATAATTTTAAAGGAAATTTATACTGCACTACTAAAATTTATAATTTGATTATAGAACAACATCCAATAACTCAATTTTGTGTAAATTATTTGGATGAATCAGGTTGACCAACAGTCATAGAAGGCACGCAGCCACTGAAATCAGAACCAAGTAATCAAATCTTGAGCCTTGTTCTCTTGGTAGTCATGAGACCTAGGCAGATTCTTCTCAGTTACCTCTGAGCCACATGCTACCATAGGGGGCTGAATGTCCCACACATCTTAGGCATTTCTTGCTAGTTTCTTTCTACTTGTGAACCTCTTATGCCCAAAAGTGTCAGTGATGATAGGAAAGAAAGAGGAGTAGATATGATGGATTCTGAACACCACTAACCATGCAGAATATAAGACTTACACATGCTAAAGGGGTAATTTGCATGTCTTCTAACTCAACTGCTTAAAATCAAATCCTCGCTTTCCCATTTTTAGCAAGCCGAGACTGGGAAAGTTGCTCAATTCAATGGCTCCGTGTTTCATCTGTGAAACAGACCCAGTGAAAGGACACAGCTCATGGTATTACTAAGAGATCAAATAAGGCAAGTTAGAGTTGTGATAGGCATAGAAAACTATAAAATGGTTACTAATTTTATAGTATTGTGATTGATTTTACCAGCAGTTTTGTTAATTTGAAACCTGAAATGCTCTAAAATACAGGCATTTCAGAGTGTGGACATGATGTCCTAAGTGGAGAATCGCACGTCTGATGCCATGACAGCTCAGAGTGGAAGTGCAGGCACAGGGCTGGAGGTGGAGCAGGTCGTGCTTTCCACATGTGACCCCTTAAGTCAAGTCCCCAAAACCCCTTGTCTCTACCCCCAAAAGAAAAATCCACAAAACCCAAAGAGCACAGGTACACCCAAAACACTGTCTAAAATTACTTTCAGGTTATGTATATAAGGTGTACATGAAAGAAAACTAAATCTGTGTTTAGACTTAGACCCACATCCCCAAGATTTCTTGTTATATTCATGGAAACATTCCAAAATCTGAAACACTCTGGCTGCAGCATCTTGAATAAGGAAAGCCACCTATAAATAAACATAGCAAACAGAATTCTCAGCTGGCAGAAATGGGGGAAATGATACCTACACACTTTATTTTCTGCTACACAGTTACACAGTTTTTCAGAGTTTGTTTCTGGCCATCACTCTTCGACCAAGTAAAGAAGTAAAGAACAGTAACAACTTATGATACATTATTGTGGATCTGTGGTCAAAAAGGCTTGTTATCCAAGGTATTCTGCTAGTGATGGGTAAGAAGTTACTCTTTCCTACACTGACTCAGTTCTATATCTTCAAAGCTACCAGGCTACTTAGTGGACATAATGAGACAGACTGTGGTCCCAAGCACAGCCACTTGCCCAGACTACTGCACATACTAGTGGAAACTGGTTCTGGCCTATGCCACCACTCTTCTCTCTCAATATATACAAATTCTGTCTTTTCTGCATCATCTGTTTGCTTTCTGTTGCTGGGGAATGACCTCAGGGCCTTGTGCAAGTGAGGTAAGTGGTCCTCTAAGCTCTAGCCTCTTATCATGAAAATTTTCAAGTTAGGAGAGGCTGCCAACACTATTTTTGTCTTTTGAGAAAGGGCCTTGCTTGGTAGCCCAGGCTGGCTTTGAACGCTTAGCAATCCTCCTGCCTCAGCCTTCTGAGTGCAGAGATCATAGGTATGCACCACTACACCCAGCCTGACTTTATTATTATATCAAATAAATCTTTTCTAACCTAGAAAATAAAAAATATGGAGAATGTTGTAAGTTTATTGTGTGCTTATGTGTAAATTACACAATCTGACAAGGACCTGTACCCACCATGTTACAAGGGAACGCCACATACCCCCTAAATGTGTCCACGCAGCGGAGACGGTGTGGCAAGGGAGACGGGCGTCCTGTTTCTGATTGGCAATCAGCACTGAGAGAGTCTGCTCTGCCTGGGGATCCCAGCTCCTTCCAAACAAAGGGAGAAAGAGAAGCTAAGGACTAAATATTATTTGATATTTTAGGGAAGAAATTGGAGTGGAAAGTGAAGATAGTTTTTTGAACAATGATTTGTTTCTGTAAAAACTCCATCTAGAGTTTTGACATTCTAAATTAATTGCTTTTTTGTGCCTTTTGCTCAGCTTACTGGTATTCATGTTGACAATAACACAAGGAATTAGTTCCTGGTCTGAGGATATAACCCAGTGGCCTAATGCTTGCCTACCATGTGAGAGACTGTGGGTTCAATCCCAAACACTGCAAAAACAATGAAGTGATGCAAATGATCTAGTACAAACACAGAAATAAATATGCTGAGAATTTATTAGTCTAAATACATGTGGAGCCAGGCCCAGGGGCGCACACACCTTTAATCAGCACTAGGAAAGCAGAGGCAGGTGGATCTCTGTGAAATTGAGGCCAGCCTGGTCTACACAGCAAGTTCTAGGTCAGCTGGGACTACAGGGAAACCATATCCCAAAATAAAAACA
>NW_008359252.1:0-1034 GCF_000622305.1 Nannospalax galili
GCACTACCTTAAGGTAAAAGGATGGAAAAGAATATTCCAAGGAAATGGCACCAAGAAACGAGCAGGGGTTGCAGACTTCAAAGTAAAACTAATCAGAAGAGATGAGGAGGGTCGCTTCATTCTGATCAAAGGAACAGATAACCAAGAAGATACTACAATCATTAACATATATGCCCCAAACTCTGGTGCACACAAATTCATAAAAACAACACTACAGGACTTTAAAACACAGATTAACCCCAACTCAGTAAGAGTAGGGTACTTCAGTACCCCACTGTCTCCATTAGATAGGTCAACTGGACAAAAAATAAAGAGACATCTGAATTTAAAGATACTATACGTCAAATGGACCTAACATATCTTTTGACTATTCCACCTAAGCGCCAAAGAATACACTTTCTACTCAGCACCGCATGGAACTTTTTCAAAAATTGACCAGACAGTGTGTCACAAAACAAACCTCAGAAAATGCAAAATTAATTGAAATAATTCCATGCATTCTATCAGACCACAATGCAATAAAGCTCAAAATCAATACTGGACAAAGCCCTAGTCACTACAGGAACTTGTGGCGATTGGACAACACACTCCTAAACAATGAGTGGGTCAAAGGAGAAATAAAGAAAGAAATAAAAGAATTCCTAGAATTCAACAAAAATGACAATACAACACAGCAAAACCACTAGGAAACTTGAAAACACAGTCCTAAGAAGGAAGTTTACAGCTCTAATTGCCTGTTTTCAAAAATTAGAAAAAGCCCAAATAAATGACTTAACATTGCAACTCAATACACTGGAAAAGCAAGAACAAATGAAATCCAAACCCAGAAGAAGGGAAGAAATAACAAAAATCAGATCAGAAATTAATGAACTAGAAACTAATAAAACAATACAAAGAATCAATGAATCTAAGAGCTGGTTCTTTGAAAAGCTAAACAAGATAGAAAGAACCCTAGCCCAGTTAACCAAAAGAAAGAGGAAATCCAAATCCACAAAATCAGAGATGAAAGGGGAAAGATGACAACAGACACCCAA
>NW_008359253.1:0-277 GCF_000622305.1 Nannospalax galili
CCTATAATCCTAATTTATAATCCAGCTGGTATGTCCATATTGGTGAGCTCCGGGTTCTGTGAAGGAAACTATCTCAAAAATAAGATAAGGAGAGCTAAAGGAGAGAGCCATTGACATTGACCTCTGGTACATTCACATACACACACACACACACACACACAACACACACACGCATGCACACACTCCCCCTTTCAAACTAAGAACTGAAATTACACACGGTCACTGACTACAGAATATTGTCATCCTTTATTGTAGAATAATGATGAAGGTTAACTTC
>NW_008359254.1:0-490 GCF_000622305.1 Nannospalax galili
CTGCAGGAGGATGGATGATTCTTGGTGACAGGTACTGCCTACCAGAAGACCGGGTCTCATCCATCCTGACCTATCTACATAACATCTTTCATATTGGGGCTCGCCCACTTTATAAATTTCTTGAACCCCTCACTTTTCACCCTAAAATCCTTCCCCTTCTCACAGAAGTCACTTGCTCCTGTCCTATCTGTGCTGCTGTCTCCCCTCAGGGTGGGGGCTTCCCACCTCCCTCCTTTAAACCCCACCAAGATAAAGGAGCCCTCTCTGGTGTTGATTGGCAAGTAGACTTTACCCATATGCCAGCCTGCATAAAGTTCAGATACCTACTAGTCTTGATAGACACCTTCTCAGGATGGATAGAGGCTTTTCCTACTACAGGGGAAATGGCAGATATAGTGGCTGTCTGATCCAAAACATCCTCCCCTGCTTTGGCCTTCCCCTTACCCTCCAATCAGACAATGGCCTGGCCTTCATCTCTAAAGTAACCCAG
>NW_008359255.1:0-326 GCF_000622305.1 Nannospalax galili
ACTGAGTAAATGGAAGGTAACCATAAATAAACCCCAAACAGTGTTATTAAACTCCAGCCTGCAGCTTGCCTGGGCTCAGTGTGAAGCCTCCTTGCTTGTAGTGAAAAGTGAAAATTGGGGAGAATATGAAAGGTATGGAAAGTAACTAGCATCACTAATTCGTTGACCTGCACAGCCTTACAATGAGGGGACTGGATCTGGGAAGAGAACCACTTCACAGTGACTGTTCATCACCCAGCTCCACCCAGCTCTGATTAGTAATATCCAGCGGTTGCCGCTGTCCATGGTCTGGCTTTCTGTGGTTGGTTCCTGCAGTTCGAAAATAT
>NW_008359256.1:0-261 GCF_000622305.1 Nannospalax galili
ATTTTTGCATCGATATTCATCAGAGTAATTTTCCTTTTGTTTGGTGTTTGGCTTTGGTGTCAGGTTTATAGTGGTTTCATTAAAAATGAATTGAAAGTGTTCCTTCCTCTTCTATCTTGCAGAATTTGATGGACATTGAAATTTTTTCTTTCTGAAAATCTGGCAGAATTATTCACTGTATCTATGATGTCCTGGGATTTTCTTTTTAACTTGGGAGATTTGAAAATATTGCTTATATCTTACTTGCCCTCGTGGGTTTAT
>NW_008359256.1:364-1273 GCF_000622305.1 Nannospalax galili
TCAAAGTAAGTTCTGGTTTTGTGAAAATCTTCAATATCTCTTGTTTCCCCTTTGCATCTATGATTTTATTGTCTCCTTTCAGTGAAATTGACTAAAGTTTGTCAATCTGGTAAATTTATTCAAAGAACTCACTCTTCATCCCATTGATTCTTTGTATTATTTTTTTTTCTTTTCTATTTGATTGATTTTAGCCACAATTTTATTATCTCTTCTCAACTAGGATTTTTTTGATGGGGGGGGTTGTTCCTGTTTTTCTAAGGCTTTCAAGTGCATGATTAAGTTGTTAGTATGCAACTTCTCAAGCTATTTGATGTAGACACATAATGCTATAAACTTCCGTCTTAGGAATTCCTTTCCTGTGTCCAATAGATTTTGATATAATGTGTTTTCATTTTTATTCAATTCTGGGAATTTTTAAATTTACTTTTTGATTTCTCCCTTGATCCAATTTTCATTCAGTCGTGTTTTTTAGATACAGCAGTTTGCATACTTTTCCCCATTTCTCTTTTTGTTGTGTCCACCTTTATTCCTTTGTGGTCAGATAGGACACAGGATGTTATTTCAAACTTTTAAAATTTGTTGAAACTTGCTTTGTGTCCTGATATGTGGTTGATTTGGGAGAAAATTCCGTGCAATGTTGAGAAGAAAATGTATTCTTTGCTGTTTACGTAGAATGTTCTGTAAAAGTCTGTTAGTTCCATTTTGATTTATGATGTCATTTAACTTGTAAGTTTTTCTATATTTTTTGTCTGGATAACCTGTCTGTTGATGAGAATGGGATGTGGTTGTCATCCACTGTCACTGTCTTTGAGTCATCATGTGACTTTAGATCTCATAGTTTTTTTTAATGTAATTGGTTGTCCTGTGTTTGGTGCATATGTTTAGGATTACATAGCCTCTCTGCAGATT
>NW_008359257.1:0-225 GCF_000622305.1 Nannospalax galili
ATAAATACTTTTTCAAGATGCAAGGCACCCAGTTTCCCAGTGAATGATTCTCCGAGGCCTGATCACGCGGACAGTTGGACTGTTTTCATGTCCCACGTTAACTGTGCAGTTGCTTCTTCTCTTTATTCAGTGCTTCCAATGAGTTAGGTGTTTTCCAAGAGCCTTTTATTATTGCTAGTGAAATAACCACGAGGCAGAGCTCTGGTTTCAGAACAGTCGAACAGT
>NW_008359258.1:0-291 GCF_000622305.1 Nannospalax galili
TAAGGGGAGGTAAGATGATATTGTTACCTATAAAACTGAAGTTCCTGCAGGTTTCCAGCATCTCTGTAGAGGTTTTTCTGAGAAGGATCCAGCAAAGCCCACTCTTCCTGGGTGAAGTTCATGACAACATCCTCAAATGACAGAATCCTAAACATTCCATAGATTCAAATGATAATAGGCTCACACAATTCTGTGCTACCCACACATTTTGTTCCATGACACAGAAGCTCTAATGCAAGCTTTGAGTGGTTCTGAAGGACACTGCTGGAGGGACACTCCTCTCACTACTGT
>NW_008359259.1:0-265 GCF_000622305.1 Nannospalax galili
AACTGTGTTAATTTCTCTTTGTCCACCTTTTGTGTGCCAGTAATGATTACACCCCAGGTGTACCTCCTCGAGAAGGAAGAAGCCGCTCTCCTCCTACACAGCTGCCAGCAGAGAGAAATCTTCATCCCTTTGCTAGTAGGAATCCGACTTGCAATCTCCCTGGGTGCTGGAGGCGTTGCTACGGCAGCAATTGTGCAAACCCAGCACCTGGTGGGAGATTTTCGAACAAGCTAGACCAGGCAATGGCATCCACGACTGACAGCCT
>NW_008359260.1:0-368 GCF_000622305.1 Nannospalax galili
GGGGCATTTTCTTTATTGTTTAGAGATGTAGGAGGGCACAGCCCACAGTGGACAGTGCCACCCCTGGGCAGATGGTCCTGGATTGTATAAGAAATCAGGCTGAGCACAGGCCAGAGGAGCCAGCCAGGAAGCAGAATTCCTTTGTGGTCCGTGCTTTAGTTCTTGTCCACAGATCCCTGTCCAGAGTCCCTGCCCTGGCAGGGACTGTGATTGAGACATGTAAACCAGATAAACCCTTTCTGCCCCAAATGAGTTTGTTCAGGGTGTTTTTATCACAGCATTGGAAAAGATAACAGGAAGAGTATATACTTCCTGAAAGAAATGAAATAGAGGCTGGAGAGATAGCTCATTTGGTAAAGTGCTTGCTG
>NW_008359261.1:0-488 GCF_000622305.1 Nannospalax galili
TTATCCATGTCTGTGCATCTTAAGATAACTTTGGAGTATAAACTTGAGAGGTTCAATATAGAGAAGAAAGGGGGAGGAGAGAAGAGGAAGAAGGTGGGGGGCGTAGTCTAGAAGAAAGTTCAAATTACACATGAATAAGCAACGTCAGAGTTGTCTAAATGGATGTTTTGCTCAGGATTCTGTTATTAAACAACACAGCACATTCTTTTAAATCCAGGTTTTGATTAGATTACTTTTCTATAAACATTTCTAAGACATTTCCAACCTTATATGCACAGTAAGTTTTTTCAGACCTGTACTTCTAATTATATTAAATACTGTTCATTTTGTGAGGTATTAGTTAACCTAACTTTAGTCAGTAGTAAGAGTCTCCAAAATATTTAACAGGAAGGTAGCTGGGAGACCACGACATTAATGGTTAAAATCGAATTTGAGGTTCGGAGAGTTCTTTTTTCAGATAGGCTATCACTCCATATTCTAGTTTGGCC
>NW_008359262.1:0-322 GCF_000622305.1 Nannospalax galili
CCATAACAATGCACCAATGTGTCACCACAATACATGCTGTGACATCACAATACCCCAGTGTGTCAACACAGAGCTCCAATGCGATATTACATTGTTTCATGTGTCAACACAATGCTCAATGTGCCATAACAACGCATCACTATGTCATCACAATGCTCCAGTGTGACGCCACAATGCTCAGTGAGATATTACCATGCTCCAATGTGCCATAACAATGCTCAATGTCTCTCAAAATGTCCAAATGTGCCATCACTGTGACGCATTGTACCGTCACAATGCTCCAGTATGCCTTCAAAATGCTCTTTTATGCCATCACAATCCA
>NW_008359263.1:0-1533 GCF_000622305.1 Nannospalax galili
ACACACACACACACACACACACACACACACACTCACAAACTCACTGGGCCACACCTCTTAAAGTTGCAGGAGGGCCACAGGCTAGCCAGCAAACCTTCACCATGTAGGCCTTTGCGATCCCTTATCCAGATGGTGGCAGATAGGTGGAGATGTCCTATCTCTGAGTCATATGTGCAGCTCTCTTCCTGGTGGGTCTAAAGTGGGTACTAGGAGTTGCAAAGCTCATGTTTGTCCAGTACTTGTCATGAAGGAAGGCTAGATGAGAGGCCATTGTTCAGCTCTTCTTGGGATTGTTTCTGGAATGACCTTTAGCAAGTCCTTTTTTTCCTGGGAGAGTTTGCTGGGAGTTCTTTTTTTGCTAGTCTCAGTCCTGAGAAGGGTGAGGGCTGGGGACTCTCCCAAGCTCTCTTAGGTGTGTTCATCATTGTCAGGGGGCACAGCAGTTTCCGCCATTGAATGATCCCGAGAGGCAGCAGCATGCTAGAGCCTACCTTGGACTGGTCCTCAAAGTGCTTGTCCTGTGTGAAGGAGATTGCGCAGTTATGGCCCCAGGCCCAGTTTTCTCAGAGCCAAGTAGCTGCAAGCAGCTGAATTGGTATTGGAACACCTGGTTGTCTGACATTTGAGCACTGTGCCTTAATGCCTTAATGCCTGTCGATTTGGGTGGTTCTTTCCTGTTTCTCCAAAACAGGGACTGCTCTGTGAGATCTGGAGTCCCAGTAGAATGGTGACCAGGGTGCCCTGTGTGTTACTCATGTGGCCTCATTTTCTCATCAGCTGGTCAAGGGCTATGAGGTGGCTTGTGAAGAACAGCGGATCATTGAGTCCCAGAACCTGCACAGAGCAGACCTTATCCCTTGAGCTTCTGCCCTGTAGAGCCAGCTGGAGCCTCTTTTCAGCGTGTCCTGTAGGACTGTGGTGTTTGGGCACTATCTCCTGCATCTGGCAGCAGGTTACAAGAGATCTGGATTGGAGGAAGTCTAGGCCCTTCATTTACCCATGAGGAAACTGGGACCCAGAGAGGCCAAGTGACTTGCACAGGCCACATAGCTGGACAAGGGGCTCTGGGACTCCAGTGGCTCATTATCTTCACGTTCACCTTCCCTTTGGTTTGTTCCTAGAGCCAGTTCTAGATGCTTATCTCTGCCTCTTCTGCTTTGCTCTTAGATGGACACTTCTGTTTAATCCCACCCACCTGTGGCTGCCCTGAAGACATTTGTGTTTTGTGTACATTGAATGGCTGTACTTAAGTCCCTTGAGTGGCAGCCCTGGAGTGAAGGGTGGGGGTGGGGGGTTCCTCAAATGCGGACTCAGCCATTCTGAAGGGGCCACTGTCCTTTTGCCATTCTGAGCTTGATGCCTCCTGCCATCCCATGGGCCTCTGAGGGCCTAAGCCTGTGGGGATGGTTATGTAGTATAAGGAATTCACTACTGCCTCCTGCCTGGTCCTGCACATTGCAGTCCAAATCCAACTGTGCCTGTTGGCAAGGGTCTCTGGGCCTTGTGAGCCGATGAGCATCACATCCAGAAAGT
>NW_008359263.1:1787-3269 GCF_000622305.1 Nannospalax galili
GGCCCATGGGCATGTCTGTGGGAGATTGTTTTGATGATGTTAATTTAAGGGAAGAACTAGCTGGCTCTGGTCAGCACCATTCCATGGGTTTGGGTCCTGGCCTGTGTAAAAATGGAGAAAGTGAGCTGAGTAGTAAGCATACATGCATTTCGTTTCTCTCTGGCCTTGACTGTGGATATGACTCTGGATATGATGTGACTAGCTGTTTGAAAGTTCCTGTCACCTTGTCTTCCCTGCTTATGATAGACTGCAACCTGGAATTATTAGTGAAAACAGAACCCATTTTCACCCAAGTTGTTTTTTCTCAGGGTATTTTTATCACAGCAACAAAAATTAAACTAGAACAGAAATTGGTACTGAGGAGTGGAGCCATTGCTGTGATGATATATGCTGTTTAAGCCTTGGAACTGTATTTTGGGAGGAATTATGGAGGTATTTGTTATGTTAGACTGGAAAAGCCTTTGGATGCCCGAAAGCAGAGCTTAAAGAGCTGTTCTAATGGGAACTTGGGAGACAATAATGCCCGAAATGCAGACAGTAGAGACCTAGCTCATGAGGTTTTAGAGAGGCGCAACAATGACTTATCAGGAATGTGCTAGGGACCACTTTATGATGTTTTGGCCAGGAACCTGGCTTCATTTTGCTTGTGTCATGAGGGCCTGAGTGAACTGAATTTATAGATAATGGACCGATTTGTTTGGCTGAAGAAATTTTAAGGCAGGATAACACTAAAGAAGCAGCTGTAAGTGATGGAGAAATCAGCACCATTACAAAGAAGTCTCCTCCACTGCACTGGGAAAATAGGAAAGCCTTTCCTTAGGGTCAGCACACAGAAGCTCATAGAACTGTGGTTCAAAGGGGCTGGGCTACATCTCAAGCTGGCAGCAGAACTTGGGAATTCCATCTCATCCATGTGTTACTGATTTTAAAGACATGAAAGATACAGGACTGAGGGGGGTCATGGAGAGCTGAGACCAGGAACCTTGGAGTCCCTGCAGATATGCTCTGACATGCCATTGAAGCAGGGAAGGTGAAGTCTCCATTGCAAAGGAGACCCCAGGATACTGGAGATGCCAGGACCGTGGGGCATCCACCAAGGAAATCTACAGCTGTGGAGTGGCGCTGGCCTGAGCCTAAGAAGCTGTGTAGGCCACAGAGGTGGAGGGGTGGGGCTACCCAAACCCTTTGGCACCCAGCCAATTATGTTACAAGCCTTAACTGCTGGACATGAATATCCAGGATTTGGTGTTAGCTGTGCCCCAGAAATGCATGCATCTTTCTCTACTCTTGACTATAGTGGTGTGACTCACTGTCATAAGGTAGTTCCTGCTACCTTAGCTTCTTTGCTATGATGGACTGTAACCTGGAATTGTGAGCTAAACCTTCTCCCCTAGGTTGCTTTTTGTCAGTGTATTTTATCCCAGCAACAGAAATGAAACTGGGATAGTTCAAACTCTCACCTGGAGTGTCTAACCCTCCCCT
>NW_008359264.1:0-5205 GCF_000622305.1 Nannospalax galili
TGAATGTATGAATGAACCCGCATGTTTATTTGCTGATATTGTGATTGCCTCCCCCCCCAATTTTGTAAACTTTAAAAAAAAATTCTGTGTCACATCATAATGCACCAGTGTATCATCACAATGCTCCAATGTGTCATCACCGTGCTCAATGTGCCGTCACAATATCCCAATGTGCCATCAGAATTCTCCAATGTGTTTCCATAATGCTCCATTGTGATACCACAATGCTCAATGTGCCATCACAATGCAGCAATGTGTCATCACAATGCTCCAATACGTTATAACCATGCTCACTCTGCCCTCACAGTGCACCCATGTGACATCACAATGCTCCAATGTGCTATTACAATGTTTCATATGTCATCACAATGCTTCAGTATGATAGCCCCATGAACAGTGTGCCATCACAATCACCCAATGTGATGTCACAGTGTTCAATGTGCTTGCACAATGTTCAGTGTGCCCTCACAATGCACAAATATAAGTTTTCAGCGTGTCATCATAATACCCTTGTGTGAGATCACAATGCTACAAGGTGTCATCACAATGTTCCAGTGAGACATTACAGTTCTCAATGCACCATCACAATGACAATTCTCCATTTGCATATTCAATGCTCAGTGTGCACTGACAATGCCCCAGTGTGTCATCACTATGCTCAATCAATGTGCCATCACAGTGCTCAATTTCCTCTCACAATGCCCCAATATGTCATTACAAAGCTCAGTGTGCCAATAAAATGTTCCAATGTGTCATCACAATGCTACAGTGTGACATCAGAATTCTCTGACATCACAATGCACCACTGTGTCATCACAATGCTGCAATGTGTCATCAACTTGCTAAATATGCCATCACAATGCACCAATGTGTTGTCACAATGCTCCATTTTGCTGTTACAATGTTTCAAGTGACATTAGAATGCTCCAATGTGTAATCAAAATGCTCCAATATGTCGTCACAATACTCAGTGTGATTTAACAATGCCCCAATGTGTCATCACAATGCTCTAATGATATCACAATGCTCCAAAGTGTCAGCAAAATGCTCCAAATTGACATCACAGCGCTCAGTATGCCATAAAAATACTCAATGTGAAATCACAATGCTCAGTGTGATATCATAATGCCCAATGAATCATAACAATACTCAACGTGCCATCACAATGTTCAGTGTGCTCTCACAATGCTCCAATGTGCCATCACAATGCTTCAATAGGTGATCATGATGTTTCAATGTGTCCACCAAACACCATTGTGACATAATAATGGCCCAATGTGCCATCTCAGTGCTCAAATATCTTCACAACGCTCTATTGTGCCATCACAATGTTTCTTTGTGTTATCACAGTGCTCCAATATGCTATTACAATTTTTCATGTGTCATCACAGTACTCAGTGTGCCATAACAATGCACAAATGTGTCATCAAAATGGTAAAATGTGACATCACAAGGCTACAATGTGCTAAGGGTATACTCTTGTGTAATCACAATGCTCCATTGTGCCATCCCAATGTTTATCGTGCCATCACAATGTGCCTTTGCGTCATTACAATGATCTATTATGTTGTCACCATGATCACTATGCAAATACGGCGCTCAATGTCCACTCATAATCCCCCAATGTGACATCACAATGCTCCAACGGGTCATCACAATGCCCCAATGTGCCACCACAATGGCCATGAGTCATTCCAATGATCCATTGTGTTGTAACCTTCCTCAATATGCAAACACGGTGCTCAATGTCCCCTCACAATCCCCCAATGTGACATCACAATGCTCCAATGTGTGTTTCTAATGCTCCAATATGATATCACTATGATCCATGTGCCAACACTATAGCCACTTGTGCCATTATAATGCTCCAATGTGCCAACACAATGTTACAATATGAATGCACAATATTCCATTGTGTAATCATAATGCTCCTTGTCCCATCAGGAAGCTCAATGGGCACTCAAAATTCCCCAATGTGCTATCACAATGCCCTATTGTCCCATCACTCTGCTGCAGTATGCCTTTTAAAGGCTCCATTTTGACATCACAATCCTCAGTGTGCCATCACAGTGCAGCGATGTGTCATCACAGTGCACCAATGTGTCAGCAAAATGCTCATTGTGCCAGGAAAATGCCCCAATGTGTCCTCACAATGATCTAATGTGCTATTACTATGTTTTATGTGACATCACAATTTTCAAAGTTGCCATCCCAATGTTCAGTGTTCCATAACAGTGCACAAATGTGTCATCACAATGCCCCTATATATCATCACAATGCCCCAGTGCACCACAAGAATTTTCAGTATGCCATCACAATGCTCTAATTTGTAATCATAATGTTTTAATGTGCCCTCAAATCCCCATTGTGCCATCACAATGGCACAATTTCCAATCACAGTGCTTCAATATGACTTCAAATTCTCTGTTTTGAGTTCACAATCCTCAGTGTGCCATCACAGTGCAGCAATCTGTCATCACAATGCTCAGTGTCATCACAATGCTCTAATGTGTTATTAAAATGTTTCGTGTGACATCACAATGCTACAATGTGCCATCATAGTGCCGCAATGTGCCATCAAAATCCTCGAATATGAATTCACAATGCTCCATTGTGACAGTACAATATTCAGTATGCATAACACTCAACCAATGTCTCATCCCAATGCTCCAATGTGACTTCCCAATGCTCCAAGGTGTAAAGGGTATGCTCCACTGTGACATCCCAATTGTCCAATGTGTCATTACAATGCTCCAAAGTGACATCACAGTGCTCAGGTGCCGTCACAATGATCCAAATGTGTCATAACAATATTCAATATGCCATCACAATGCTCAATTTGTGCTCACAATGCCCAAATGTGCTATCACAGTGCCCCAATGTGGGATCACAATGTGCAATGTGTGCTCAAAAGGCCCCAGTGTGCCACCACAATGCTGCAATATTTCTTCAAATTGCTCCATTTTGACATCACAATCCTCAGTGTACCATAATAGTTCAGAAATGTGTAATCACCATGCTCCCATGTGTAATCACAATGCTCAATGTACCATCACAATGCTGAATGTCCCCACACAAGGCCCTAATGTGTCATCAGAATGCTCAATGTGCTCTCACAATGCCCCAATGTGTCATCACAATGCTCCAATGTGACAACACAATGCTCCTATATATCATCACAATGTTCAGTGTGCTTTAACAATGCCACAATGTGTCACCACAATGCCACAATGTACCATCACAATGTTCCAATATGTTTTCACAATGTCCAGAATGTACCATCAGAATGCTCAAATATGTCTTCACATTGAGCCAGTGTGTCATCATCATAATCAATATGTGATCCCAATGATCCATGACGCTCACAATGCCACATTGTGTCATCAAAATGCCAGGGCGCCATAAAAATGCCCCAAAGTGTCATCACAATGCTCCAATGTGCTATTACAATATTTCTCCTGTTATCACAATATCACAATATGCCATCACAATACTTCAATATGATTTCACAATGCTCCATTGTGCCATCAATATGCTCAGTGTGCCAACAAATATTGTACTCAACAAATATTGTGCTCAGTGTGCACAATATCATCTCCCAGTGCTGAAATGTGCCATCACAATGCACAGTGTGCCATCACAACGCCCCAATGTACAATCACAAAGTACTAATGTGTTTCCCAGTGCTCTGTTGTGTCATGACAATGCTCAGCGTGCCATCACAATGCCCCCACGTGTCATCACGATGCCCTAATGTGACGTCACAGTGCTCCAATGTGACATAATAATGTTCCAATGTGTCATCACAATGCTCCAGTGTGATATCACCATGCTCAGTGTGCCATCACAATTCCCCAATATGTCATCACATTGCTCAGTGTGCCATCGCAGTGCTCTACATGCCATCACAATGCCACAATCTCTCAGAAGAATTTTCAATGTACCATAACACTACCCTACTGGGTAATCACAGTGCTCCAATATGCCATCCAAATGCCCCAATGTGCCACCAAAATGTACCAATATGAGTTCACAGTGCTCCATTGTGTTATCACAATGCTCAGTGTACAATCACAATGCATCAATGTGTCACGAGAATGCTCAGTGCGTCATAACAATGCCCCAATGTGTCATCAAAAGGCTACAATGTGAGATCACGATATGAATGTCCCCTCACAAGGCCCCAATGTGTCATCACAATGCCCAATATGCCCTCACAATGCCCCAATGTATCAACACAATGCTCCGATGTGACAACACAGTGCTCCAATATATCGTAATAATGCTCAGTGTGCCTTAACAATGCCCCAGTGTGTCACTACAATGCTCCAATGTGATATTACAATCTTCCAATGTTTCATCACAATTCTCCAAATTGACGTTACAAAGCACAATGTGCCTTCTCAATGTTCCAACGTGAAATCACAATGCTCAGTGTGACATCACAATGACGTAGGTGTCATAACAATACACAGCATGCAATCACAGTGCTCAATGTCTCCTCAGAATGCCCCAATGTGTCATCACAATGCTCAAAGTGCCCCCAAATACTCCAATATGTATTCATAATGCTCAATTAGGCCATCACAATGCTTATTGTGCCATCACAATGCACCAATGTGTCATCACAATGCTCAGTATGTCATCACAACGCCAAAATGCATCATCACAGTTCTCCAATGTGCTGTTATGTTTTCTGTCACAAAAATGTTTGCTGTGCCATAACAATGCACCAATGTGTCATCACAATGTTCCAATGTGACATCACAATGGCCAGTGTTTAAGTATATGCTCCAGCGTGACATCACCATTCTCCCAAGTGTCCTCACAATGCTCTAAAGTGGCATCACCATGCTCAGGTTTGATCACTATGTGCCAATGTGGCATAACGATGTTTAGTGTACAATCACAATGCCCTAATGTTTGATTACAATGCTCCAGTATGCCATCACAGTGCTCCAATGTCATATCACAAGGCTCAGTGAGAACCCACAATGCTCCATTGTGTCATAGAAAAGCTCAATGTGTTATCACAATTCTCAAAGTGCACTAAAAATGCTCAACTGTTCCATCACTATGCCCCAATATGTCATCACAACCCTCCAATGTGACATCATTTTGCCCCAGTGTGTCATCACAATGCTCAATGTGCCAACACTCACCTCCAATGTGTCATCATAATGCTTAAATATGCCACCTCAATGC
>NW_008359264.1:6623-7578 GCF_000622305.1 Nannospalax galili
CCAATGTATCACCACAGTGCTCCCATGTGACAACACAATGCTCCAATGTTTCATCACAATGCTACAATGTAATATCACAATGTTCCAGTGTGCCATGAAAATGCTCTAATGTGTCATAACAATGTTCAGTGTATCATCACAATGCCCCAATGTGTCATCCCAATGATCATTGTGCCATCAGAATGCTGAATGTCCTTTCAAAGTGCCCCAATGTCTCACCACAAAGCTCAATGTGACATCACAATGCTGAATGTCCTCTCAAAAGGCCCTAATGAGTTATCATGAAGATCAATGTTCCCTCACAGTTCCAGAATGTGTCATCACAATGCTCAAATTGTGCCATCAGAATGCCCCAATTTGTCATCCCAAAGCTCAATTTGCCACCACAATGCTGAATGTCCCTCACAACGCACCAATGTGTCATCAAAATGCTCAATGTGCTATAACAATGCCCCAATGTGTCATCACAATGCTACAATTTGCTGTTACAGTGTTTCATGTGACATCACAATGCTCCAATGTCCCATAACAATGACCCAATGTAAAATCACAATGCCTCAATAAGCTATCACAATGCCCCGTGTGTCATTACAATGCCCATTATGCCATAACAATGCTGAATGTCCTTTCAAAATGTCCCATTGTATCACCACAATGCTCAATGTGCTATCACAATGCCCCAATGTGTCATCACAGTGCTCCAGTGTGGAATCACAAACTTCCAATGTGCTATTACAAATTTCCCTGTGATATCACAGTGCTCAAATATGCCATCACAGTGCCCCAATGTTCCATGAAAATGTTCGAATATGAATTTCAATGCTCCATTTTGCCACCACAATGTTCAGTGTACAATCACAATGCAACAGTGTGTCATCACGGTGCTCCATTTTGTCCTCACCAGGCCCAATGTTCCATCACAATGCTCTAATATGTCTAAAAATGCTCCATTTTG
>NW_008359265.1:0-864 GCF_000622305.1 Nannospalax galili
ACAAACCTTTAGTCAATTTAACTGAAAGAAGACTCAATAAAAACATAGATGGAAAAGGGAAAAATTACAAGAGATACTGAAGATTTTCAAAGATCCAGAAATTACTTTGGTGGCCTGTATTCCACAAATTCGAAAATATAATATAAATGATTGAATTTCTAGATTTGTATGACCTACCAACATTAATCAGATATGAGATAATTTAAATAAACCCACAAGAGCAAGTAAGACATAAGAAGCATTTTCCAATCTCCCAAGTTAAAAAGAAAATCCCAGGACATCATAGATACAGTGAATAATTCTGTCAGATTTTCAAAAAAGAACAAATTTCAATACCCATCAAATTCTGCAAGAGAGAAGAAGGAACACTTTCAAATAATTTTTATGAAACCACTATTAACCTGATACAAAAACCAACATCAAAAAATGGAAAATTACTCTGATGAATATCGATGAAAAAATTATCAAGAAAACCCTTGCAAACTGAATGCAAGATCACATCAAAATATTATTTCCCACAATCAGGTAGGTTTCATCCCAAAGATGCATGGATTATTCAACGTGTATAAATCAATAAATGTAAACTACCACATAATCAGACTCAAGGACTAAAACAAAATGATCATCATTAATTGCAGAAAAGGCCTTTGATAATATCCAACATCCAATCATGATAAAAGTCACGGAAAATCCAAGGATACAGAAGACATAATTCAACATAATACAGACAATATACAACAAGTGCACAGCTAACATCATACTAACTGAAGAAAACCTCAAAGCATTTCTTCCTCTAATAAAATCAGGGACAATAAAAGGTTGTATGTTCTCTTAATTTCTGTTCAATATATTGCTTGATGTTTT
>NW_008359266.1:0-1024 GCF_000622305.1 Nannospalax galili
ACAAACAGAGTAGTAATTCATCAGTTTCATCTAATAGTTGGTT
Source organism: Nannospalax galili (assembly GCF_000622305.1). NCBI lineage: Eukaryota > Metazoa > Chordata > Mammalia > Rodentia > Spalacidae > Nannospalax > Nannospalax galili. The sequence continues at coordinate 44 of NW_008359266.1, forward strand.
CATAGGCATATTTAGAGGCAATACTTAAAAATATCTGTCATCTTTGTCTTCTGAATCTTTCAGACATCAGCAGTCAGGACGAAAGCCATCCAGAAAGGTGCTGGCACTCTTTTGGGTTCAGGCTGTGAGTCCAGTGGCTCTCACGCTGCCTTCAGAGGGCCAAGTAACCCAGACGATAAACAATATGTGTTTTGTCTTCTGATCCAGCAAACCTGCCTTTTAAATTTAATTTTTAAATGATTTAATTTTTTTTATTTGTACAAGTGTTTCGATTGCTAGTTTGTTTATTGGTATGTGTGTAGTGTTTGTGAAGGCCAGAAGAGGGCAACAGAGCCAGAGCCTCCATGTGGGTACTAGGAGTTGAACCTGGGACCTCTGGAAGAACAGCAAGTGCTCTTAATCCCTGAACCATCTCTCCACCCCCTATTTATTTGTTTTTGAGACAGTTTATAGCCCAAGATAGCCTGGAACTTGCAGCAATCCTTCTGTCTCAGCCTCCCAAGTGCTGGGATTACAGGTGTGAACTACATGCTTGGCAAAGATTCCATGTTTCTTTTCTTTTTTAAAAAAAAATTGTAAATTGGATTTTCTGATTTTCATGCAATATAATTTGATGGTATTTAGATTGGCCTCCCAAGTGCTGGGATTATAGGTGTGAACTACATGCTTGGCAAAGATTCCATGTTTCTTTTCTTTTTAAAAAAAATTATAAATTGGATTTTCTGATTTTCATGCAATATAATTTGATGGTATTTAGATCTCCCCTCATCCAAACCTTCCCTTACTGTCCCTTGCCCAATTTAATATACTCTATTGTCTATGTAATAAGGCTTATAGAGTGATTTGTGTCCCCAAATATCTTTCAGTATAGGTCCATCCACTGGAGCCTCACATCCTTGATAGAGATTAACTCTCCCCTCCCTTCCCAGAAACCATTGGTTGCTAATAGTCCTTAGGTAGGGTTGGGGTTTCTTATCTACT
>NW_008359267.1:0-449 GCF_000622305.1 Nannospalax galili
TTTTAGTAGAAAGGCTTTGAGGTTTTCTTCAGTTAGTAGGATGTTAGCTGTCTGCTTGTTGTATATTGTCAGTATTATGTTGAATTATATCCTCTGTATCCTTGGATGCTCCGTGACTTTTATCATGATTGGATGTTGGATATTATCAAAGGCCTTTTATGCAATTAATGTGATGATCATTTTGTTTAAGTCCTTGAGTCTGATTATGTGGTAAATTACATTTATTGATTTATACATGTTTAATCATCTTGCATCTTTGGGATGAAAACTATTTGATTGTGGTAAATAATCTTTTTGATGTGATCTTGCATTGAGTTTTCAAGGGTTTTCTTGATAATTTCTGCATCGATCTTTATTAGAGTCATTTTCCTTTTTGTTTGGTGTTTGGTTTTGGTATAAGGTTAATAGTGGTTTCATAAAAATGATTTGAAAGTGTTCCTTCCTCTTCT
>NW_008359268.1:0-230 GCF_000622305.1 Nannospalax galili
CACAAATAAATGACTTAACATTGCAACTCAAGACACTTGAAAAGCAACAGATGAATCCCAAACCCAGCAAATAAAAAGAAATAATAAAAATCAGAGCAGAAATTAATGAAATAGAAACAAAGAAAACAAGGAATCCAAGAGCTGGTTCTTTGAAAAGATAAACAAGATTAATAGACCGGTAGCCCAGCTAACCAAAAGAAAGAAAGAGCACCTCCAAATCAAGAAAATCA
>NW_008359269.1:0-1146 GCF_000622305.1 Nannospalax galili
TCTATGGTGTTTTGTTACAGAAGCACAAATAGATTAAGGCAGGCTGCACGATAAAGTTCACAGACTCTGGACTGGTGATCTAAGACTGAGGCATCAGCAAAGGGAAAGTATCCCAGACAGACTCCTCACATTCTAAACTGTGTCCAGAACCAAACCCAAGGATGAACTCAGGTACTTGGACCTTTGGCCCACAGCTCCTGGCCTGGGGCCACACCTATGCATCTCAGTACTGTAGGACACATAGGAAAATTGCTACGGTATGGTGACAAAGGGCTCAGACTGAAGTGGGGGCTGTATTTGACTCAGCCCTATTACTAATCCATTTATCAATTACATGTAGCTTCTGCTTTCTCTCTGTTTTCTGATTTGAAAAATGGGGCTTCCACAAGGATTAAAAGTTAATATATAAGAAAGCCACAGGAAATTTGCATGGAATATTTTAAGTACTATGAATGTTTGCAATGAATGATAAGTTTATTTATATGGACATCAACATTATTAGAATGTGGAAGAGGAAAGCCAGGTCTGATTTCTAACGCTGAGCCAATGGGCATACCGTAGCACATCTCAGTATCTGTTTGCATAACAGTTTTTTCTCTTCCCTTTGAAAAGTAATAATCAGACACCTCATGTTTCTTTAATCTCCTAAAATTCTCAGTTGTGCCTGGCATCAGCAAAATCAGTCCTTTTCAATCTAATTGCTGTCTCAATAATGGGCCAGATGTGTATGGTAAGTCCTGCTTGTGGCTATGTCAATTGCTCCACTCTATTCAGGAAGCTTCTATAGTGGCGTCATTATTTATCCCCCTCCCCCAACACAATTTGGCTTGTGTGCATGTGTTTTAAACCAGTTTAAGCATAGAACTTTGCCAATACAATTTTAGAGTATTAGTAGTTTGCCTCCTGTTCTCTCTGTACATCCTTAATTACCATTTATTACAAAGTCACACAGAAACATTAAATGTGAATTCTGAGTTCCAGGTCCCTCGCCAAAAACAAGGATAATAATTTCCATCCAACACAACCTGAACTCATTTTACATAGAGTGATTCAGAGTAGAGATTAGAAATCATAATCAAGTCTTTCTCACAATTGCCTTATCCTGCCTGGCAGTCATTCACTAATGCCTCTGTTAATTGGTAAGAA
>NW_008359270.1:0-417 GCF_000622305.1 Nannospalax galili
AAACTACCTCAAGGCTCTTATTTAAAAGACCTGCACTTAAAGTATTGCACAGAATCCCCTAGAACGTTTATTGTATATGCAGATTTCTGGTCGGTCTTCTCAGAGTTAGAGTTGTCAGGAATAGGTACAGGGAGTCAGATCAGTAACAGGCAGCCTAGGTGACTGAAAGTACACTCACATTTGAGAAAAAATATGTCAAATTAAATATTAAACAATGATGGCATGGCCAGTCCTTTTGATCACTCTGGATCCTCAGGAATTGATTTCATTGTTCTGATAATATGATTAACATTACAACCACTTGACTATCTTTGCTAAACGCATCAGAGATAATTTCATTTCAATTTTAGCAATATTGCCATAAGACAGTTCTAACAGTATAATTTCCTAAAGCTTGTAAGGTCAACCAATCAGTCA
>NW_008359271.1:0-1642 GCF_000622305.1 Nannospalax galili
CTGGATACATACTCATAAAGATTTGGTGCTAGGGTCCATATATAAGGGAAACATAGATCATTTTTTGTTTGTTTGTTTGTTTGTTTGTTTCTTTTATGAGTCTGTGTTACTTCACTTAGTATATCAGTTTCTAGTTCCATCCATTTACCTGAAATTTCATGATTTCATTTTTCTTTACTGCTGACTAAGAACTACTTCTTCTCAATGAACCACATTTTCATTATCTACTCATCAGTTGAGGGACATTTAGGTTGTTTGCATCTCTTAGCAATTGTGAAAAGAGCAGCACAAACATGGATGTACAAGTGTCTCTACAGTAGGATCAGCCTTTGGGCATATGCCAAGGAGTGGTATAACTGGATCATATAGTAGATTCATTTGTAGTTTTATAAGCGTTACAATGCTTTCCATAGGGGTTGAACAAGTTTGCAAGCCCACCAGCAGTGAATGAGCATTCCCCTTTCCCCACATCCTCGCCAGCATTTGGTATCATTTGTTCACTTGATATTAGTCAGTCTGACAGGGGTAAGAGGAAATTTTAAAGTGGTTTTTAATTTGCATTTCCCTAATTACTAATAATATTGAGAACCTTTTAAGATGCTTCTTAGGTGTTTTGACTTCTTCTTTAGAGAACTCTGATCAGCTCCTTATACCATCTTTTAATTGGGTTACTTCATTTCTCGATTGTTTTATAAGTTCATTATATATTCTGGATGTTAAACCTCTGTCAGATGTGTTGTTGGTAAAGATTTTCTCCCTTTCTGTGGGTTTTCTCATCACTTCCTTGATTGCTTCTTTTGAGGTACAGAAGCTTTTTAGTTTAATGAGGTTCCATTTTTGATTCATGACCTTGTTTCCTGTACAATTGATATCTGATTTAGACTCCTTTCCTGCACTAATATTTTGTAGATTATTTTGCCAATGTTTTCTTCTGGCAGTTTCAGAGTTTCAGTCTTCACATTGAGGTCTTTGATCCATTTTGAGCTGACTTTTGTGCAAGGTGAAAGATACGGGTTTAGTTTCATTCTTATGTGGGGGGGGTGAGATCCAATTTATCCAGCACCAGTTAGTGCTGTGAATTCACCAGTTCCTCCAGTGAATGTCCTTGGCCCCTTTGTCAAATATCTGGTGGCTGAAATTGTATGTACTCATATTTGGGTCTTCATTTTTGTTCCATTGAGCTATGGATCTATTTTTATGCCAGCACCATGTTGTTTTTATGACTATATTTTAAAGTCTAGTATAGAAATCCCATCAGAATTTCCCTTAGTGCTTGAGGTTGCTTTGGCTATCCAAGGTCTTTGTTCTTCCATATGAACCTTTGGATGTTTTCTTCTAACTCTGTGAATAATGTCATAGGGATTTTGTTTTGCATTGTATTGAATCTATGAATCGTTTTTGGTAGGGTGGTCATTTTCACAATATTCATTCTTCCAATATATGAACATGGGAGATCCTTTCACCTTCTAATGTCTTCTTTAAACTCTCTTTTTAAGATTTAAAATTTTCATTGTAGTGGGCTTTAGCGTTATTGGTCAGGTTTATTCCAAGTTATTTGTATATATGCAGGTGTTGTGAAAAGAACTATTTCCATGGACTCTTTGTCTGATTGCTTGTAATTGGTAAACAAAAAGTCTACAGA
>NW_008359272.1:0-2624 GCF_000622305.1 Nannospalax galili
AGTACTGTGAGCACATGACAAACAGCATCTCCCCATAAGCCTTTACTTCCTATGATAGTTAGTATAAACTGGTGACGGCCAGTTTGCTCTCTTATTGGTAGCTCAACAGCTGGAATCAATAAGTAGGACATCTTGTTTCAGTTCTTAATGGAATTTACCAATGGGCACACTGTTTTTTTTTAAATAAAACTTTGTCATATTTAGGTGGAAATATAATAACACTATATATTACTAGTGAATAATACAAAGGGAAAATCACTTTTATTATCTGTTTCAGAACATATTTGTTCAAGTGCTTGAAGCTGTCAAGTTTCAATTATTAAGTCTCAGCTCCCTCCTTGCTAAAACTTTACATAGTATCAATTATAAATACAATGCAAGAGCTTAAGATGTTTTCAGTTTATAGCACATTAATATGGTTCCGTTTGGAAAGCTTCTTAAAAAGATATAGGCTAATCTTTCTGATTTCCATTATAGGGTGCCAATCTGCCATGCCTTCCTGCGTGTAATTTACACAAGGCAGCTGGAGAAAGAAGGAAAAGGGGAGGTTTGAAGATCAAGAATAAGATGGGCAGGTTGGGTCAATTCTCAGAACTCAGATTCTATTCCTTATACAAGTCACTTACAAAAGCTTTTCAAAGAAATAAAGTACTTGATCATGCATACTTGACATGCATGTGTATGCACTATCTAGTCATTTCACTAGCATCTTTCCCTTGTTTTTCTGAGACAGTCTCCATATAACCTGTAATTCACTATGTAGACCAGGATGGCCTCAGTCTCACAAAGATCCCCCCGCCTCTGCCTCCCAGAGTGCTGGGACTGAAAGGTGTGCACCACCATGCCCAGCTAGATGTTTACTGTTTTAATATAAAGAATTTGTGTCTTTTTGGAGACATCTCAATATCTGTAGAGATAGGAGTCTGGGATTCAAAATTGCCCCTTAAGTATGTAGAATTTAAGATAAATATGTAATTGTCTTTTAGTATAAATTAATAGTTTTTTGGTTTTTTTTGAGGGGGGAGTAATTTTGTAAACAGGGACTCTCTCTGTAGCTCCATCTGGCCTGGAACTCACTGTGCAGACTAGGCTGGCCTTGAACTCATAGAGATCTCACCTGTCTAACTGCCTCCCAAGTACTGGGATTAAAGGTGTGTGCCACCATACCTGGCTACATTTTCTTAAAAAGAAAAGTCTATTGAAGGAATCTCTGCATTTTATCTATCCATATTAGAGACTCAATTTCCTGAAAACGCTCCCTTTTCCAAATATCCAGTGATGCATCATGAACTGGAATAAGGTATCTTTAAATACAAGCCTCAGATAAAGGAGCTTGGAGAATCAGTGGGAAAGCTGTTGGAAGGGAAATCTTCCATTTAGACAGTGAAGTGGATCTGATAAAGCGGCTGTCTGGTTCACATTTGTAACTGCCAGGAAACCAACAACCTTTGATTTAATGTCATTAGTGTGTGGGAGAGCAGCTGATGATGTTAATGACCCTGATTTTTTAATCTCCCTGTCATGACCTTTGTCACATGCTGTCAAGTGGGATATAATTTAACCAACCTATGACTGACTTGCTTAGACTACCAATGAGGACATACGCTATCATGTGTCACTTAGAATCCTGGGTCTCCAGAGGTCTCTCATGGTCCAGTTGCTCTCCTGTGTCTGCCATGAGAAAGACATGCTTTTCAAACTACACTGTTCTCAGGAGGAGATGAGAAACGTTTGACTAGTAGATTCACCTCAGTCAAGCCCAGCTTGGATCACTCAACAGCCTTCTACCTTCTAGACACAAGGGAAGGTTAAACTGCAATCTCTGGAGCCCTTCTGAGGGCTCTGCCATAAATCCACTGAATCTCAAAGAAGTAAGAGAAATGAATATTTTATTAAACCACTGCATTTTGGTGAAAATTCTTAGCCTACAGCCAACTGAGATGCAGTATTGTTAAATAAAGGGTTAAATTATTTGCCATTGGGATACAGTGGTGGATATTTTGAAAAAGGCATGGAAATTATAAGAGGCTAAGGAAATGTAGACACCAGCAGTGTATGGTGTTCAAGTCAGTGGTAAAACTGACAGCTTAGAAGACAGAAATCACACCAAACAGAGTTTCAAAACTGAATATGCATTCTATAGGAAAAATATAAGCATCATCAATTTACTTTAACTACTACATGTAAATTGTTTCAAGAAGGTGATGAACTAAGAAAATTACTGACCAAACTGAAAGGAAAATTTAGAGAATGTGTTGATTGTGGCCAAGATTCCAGGCATCCAAAGATCTTTAAATTAGTTTAAGTCTCAGTACAAATATTAAATTTGAGGCCCTTCCAGATAGATAAATCCTCAGGGTAAGGAAACACCAAGGATATGACCTCAAGACTCTATTAAAACTTCTGAAAAGTTGAGATAGAGTTTTAAGATGTTTTATACTTCTTAGGAAGATCTCAATAATCACATCTTTACTGTAAAGATGTAAAATCTTGTGAGAGCTTTGCGAATGCGATAAAAAAACAGGAGGTGAAATCATATAAACAACTAACCAGCAAATTATCTGATATAGACGGAAGTGAAAAAAAGAGAACATTCTTGGATTGAAAGAGGCTGAGACCATTTA
>NW_008359273.1:0-342 GCF_000622305.1 Nannospalax galili
GCCTGCCACTGCCTCCTGAGTGCTGGGACTAAAGCATGCACCACCACACCCGGCTTTATTTATTATTTTTATTTTGTGTGTATGAGTGTATTCCCTGCATGTATGTGAGTGCACTCGTGTTGTGCAATGCCATGGAGGTCAGAAGAGGGCTTCAGATTCCCCTGGAACTGGAGTTAAGGATGGTACTTAGCCCCCATGTGAGTGCTAGGACTCGAACCTGGGTCCTCTGAAGAGCAGTTAGTGCCCTTAATTTCTGAGACATCTCTCTAGCCCCTCATTTTTAGCTTTTTAATGAGTTCTCCACACTGGTTTCCATAGGGGTTGAACAAGTTTGCAATTCCA
>NW_008359274.1:0-278 GCF_000622305.1 Nannospalax galili
CCTTACAAGCCACTTCCTCACCTACCTCTGTGCACCCCAATATCTCACTCCGACACTCAGTTGTACTCTGGTCTCTCTCTCCCACTCCACATCACCCTCTCCAGTTATAGGATAAAGATATACAGAAGAGGTACATTTGTAAGTGTAACATTGAAACCTTTTGAAAGTGGAATGGAATTGTTGAGGAAAAAAGGCAAAACAGGAAAGAATCTGGGTCAGTTGGGAGTATGAGAGGAGGGAAGAAGTAGAAAGGGAAGGTGGCCTAGTGAAGGGGATTT
>NW_008359275.1:0-313 GCF_000622305.1 Nannospalax galili
GAGTGTGATTAATTTATGTAAAAGTGTAGCAAATATAAAGAAATGGGTAATGGGTGACTAAAGACCAGATATTTCTAGGGTTAAAGGTTATGAGACTGGAAGGCAGACAGGATGCATAGGATCCAATACACCAGTTTAAGACAGCAATTCTGTGAACCACCACAATGTCAGTAAAACTGGGAGATGTGATGAGTGAGCTTCACTGACTTTCTGGATACCAGGTGAGCAGTAGAAAGTAATTATGACTTGGACATTAGGATGGACAGAAGACTTGCTCATGGAAGAGAACTTGAGAACAAATAAATAAACAAAA
>NW_008359276.1:0-1107 GCF_000622305.1 Nannospalax galili
ATCAAATGGACCTAACAGACATCTTTCAAATATTCCACCCAAGCACCAGAGCACAATTTCTATTCAGCACCCCATGGAACTTTTTCAAAAATTGATCACACATGGGACCACAGAACAAACCTTGGCATGTACAAAAAACTGAAATAATTTTATGTATTCTATCGGACCACAATGCAAAAAAGCTCAGAATTAAAACTGGACAAAGCCCTAGTCACTATATGAACTCATGGCAACTGAACAGCACACTCCTAAACAATGAGTGCGTCAAAGGAGAAGTTAAGAAAAAAATAAAAGAATTCCTAGAATTCAACAAAAAGGACAACACAACAAACTTCTGGGACACAATAAAAGCAGTCCTAAGAGGGAAGTTTATAACTCAAAGTGTCTGCATGAAAAAATTAAAAGAACCCAAATAAATGACCTAACACTGCAACTCAATACACTGGAAAGGCAAGAACAAGTGAAACCCAAACCCAGCAGAAGAGAAGAGAAAACAAAAATCAGAACAGAAATTAATGAAATAGAAACAAAGAAAACAATAAAAAGAATCAGTGAGGGCCAGGCGTTGTGGCACAAGCCTTTAATCCCAGCACTCAGGAGGCAGAGGCAGGTGGATCTCTGTGAGTTCAAGGCCAGCCTGGTCTACATAGTGACTTCCAGGACAGCTGGGGCTACAGGGCGACCCTGTCTCAAAAAAAATAAAAAGACCAGAAAGAATCAGTGACTCTTAGAGCTGGTTCTTTGAAAAGCTGAACAAGATAAACAGACCTTTTTCCCAGTTAACCAAAAAAAGAAAGCAAATCCAAGTCAACAAAATCAGAGATGAAAGGGGAAACATCACAACAGGCACACAAAAGATCCAGACCATTATAAGGGAATATTTTAAAAACCTATACGCTACTAAATCTGAAAACCTAAAAAGATGGGTAGATATCTGAAATCCTGGGAAGCACTAAAGTTAAATGAAGAAGAGATCAACAGTTTAGTCAGGCCCAAAACATATAAGGAAATAGAAAGAGTATTACAAAGCCTCCCAACTAAGAAAAGCCCAGGCCTAGATGGATTTACAACAAAATTCTACCAGACATTTAAAGAAGACCTCCAACC
>NW_008359277.1:0-1685 GCF_000622305.1 Nannospalax galili
CGGCTGAAGGCACAGAGAAAAGAATCAACATCGATTGACGTTAGGTCTGTACACTGAACATGGGGTTTGAAATTAGAATTATGTTTGACTCTCAGTGCTACCTCTTGCTACCTGCCTTCTTAAAATGAAAAAGCAAATTATAGAATCCAAATATCAAATTCCTTTATGTATAAAGTGAGAATAACGTCTGTTATTTCATGAGGTGGTTTTGATTTGTAAGTGGGAAAATGTGCCCAGAAAGCCTGGGACAGAGCTTGGCTGTCCTGGGCTGGGTTTGTTTCTCTTCCTGCCCGATTCTGATTCAGTGCTTGGGTTTGTGAATGGTCGACTGGATTTAGATCACCCAGGAGAAACATCTTTGGACATGTCTGTGAGGGCCTTTCCACAGTGGTTTAACTGAGGAGGGAGGACCCACCCTGAATGTGGGACGCCCCACTCCATGGTCTGGGGTGCTGAACTGAATAAAAAGGAGAGAAGGGGAGAGAGCCAGGCGAGTACCAGCATTCACCTCTCTCTGCCTCCTGACTGTGGAGGTAACATGACCAGCTGCCTCACGCTCCTGCCATCGTGTCTGCCTTCCCCACGGGGCACTTCACCCTCTAGCTGTGACCCAAATAAACCTTTCCTTTCGTAGGCTGCTTTTGCTGGGTACGTTGCCAGAGCAGTGAGAGTAATTATTAATGCAGTCCTACAGCCATAAGAAACTGGGTTCTGCTACAGCTTGTGAGCTTGTGAGGAGACCTCAAGCTCGGCAACACTCTGGTTTCAGTCCCATGAGACCCTGAGCAGAAGGCCTAGCCGTGTACATCCAGACTCCTGTCCCCCAGAAATGAGGTCAGAATTAATGTCTGTATTCTTGTGAGTCAGTGAGCTTGTACAATTTGTTACACAGCCATAAAAACTAACCTGCCCAGTAATTCTCCTTGTGAGGTCTTAAACTGAATTTTTCCACGGCTCTCATTTCCTTTACCTTTGACCCAGAGGATTGTCTAGTTTAGGTGGTTGGTTCTCATTAATTACACACTGAAGTCACTTACAAGCAGCTGGAAATGTAGATACAGGTCTGTCTCCTCATCCCCTGCCTCAGTGAATCCTGCTGCCTCATTAGAGGGGTTGCGTGGTGACTGTGCTGTGTGGGCTGAGTTGTCCTGTGACCTCTGTGTCTTCTCTAGCCCTCATGGTAATGTGACAGGCTGCTTTCTTATACCTTACAGGCCGACCTGCCCAGCCATGCAGTCATGGGACTCACTACCTATAAGGCGCCTCTGGCAACCTCCTTTGCCATCCCTCCATCAAGCCTTGTAATGTGGCCTCCAGTGGCCTGTGAGGTGAGCATAAACAGTAGCCAAGCCTCCCTGTAGTTTTAAGTTACTGCAGTTCCCAAGAGGTGGCATTGGAAGTTGGACTCCAGCTTCTGTCATGACCGACTGTGGTGCACACACACTATTTATTAAAATAAAGTTACATTTATTTATTTTGTGTATATGTGTGGGTACATGTGTGTCACAGTGTGCAGGTGGAGGTCACAGGACAACTGGTGGGAGTTGGTTCTCTCCTTCCATCATGTGGATCCTGGGGACTGAACTCAGGTCATCAGGATTGGTAGCAAGCTCCTTCACCCACTGAGATATTTTGCCCCCCACCCCCTGTTCCCAGCTGAAACACTCATCTACTGACTGCATCAC
>NW_008359278.1:0-553 GCF_000622305.1 Nannospalax galili
TATTTACCTGAAAAGAAGCCATCTCTCTCGTCCTTCTGGGAGTTTCTTTCCGGGCAATACATAAACACTCTTCTCCCTCTTTCAAGAAACTTCCTTTGAGTTCACTGAAAGTTCACTTCACCTGTCAATATAACAAGAGGAAGAAGCACCTCAGAAAACAAACTAGGCCATTATACTGTCTGCTGTCACAGTAGAAGCACATGAAGAAAGCTCAACATGGAGACCCCATAGAAGTTTCTGCTTCTCTGCCTTCGAATGGCCCGCCCTGCCAACAAGATCAAGAATTTCTATTACAACATGGGACTGTGGCTGCCTCACCTCCTTACCTAAAGAAGGCAGAGTAAGATGGTTTTCATCCATTGGAATAGAGGCTAAACTAAGCTCTCTTTCAGAAGCACTGGTAGCTCACCCCCAGCCTCACTCTCTTCTGCTTGTAACTGTTGGTTGAAACAGCAAAGATGCTTCCACGTAGCTTCATGGACAGAAACTGGGGGGGGGGAGCATAAGAAAGAGTTTTTCTTTTAAAAGCTGAAGTTCAGGAGAGGTTCATTGT
>NW_008359279.1:0-509 GCF_000622305.1 Nannospalax galili
AAACCCCTCTGCCCCTCTTTGACAATTAGCCCTTAGTGGAAAATTCCACCATAGCCCCTCTTCCTTTTTCTCTATTCCCGCCTTCCACTCCCCCCGCCATGAGCCCACTATAAATATATGCTGTGTGTACTCAATAAACGGAGCTTGATCAGAACACTGTCTTGCTCTCTTTCTTTGTGTTCCTTGTTTGTCATTCCTTCTACGACCCCCACTGGTCGCGCCACTGTAGAAGTGTCCTGCGGGTCGGGACATTCCTGGTGCCCAGCGTGGAGCACGAGTCCAGCTTGAGAGAAGAGCGGGGAGATCCAGAAGGAACGTCGGTTCCCACAACTGGCCTGTGCAGGCAACCCCCTCAGGATCGCCACAGTCCACCGCTGTGAGACAGATCATTCTCGGGATCGCCACCGTCGACAGCCGTGAGACAGATCACATTGGTAAGACGAACCGACACATTACATACAAACAAGCATTCAGTATCAGTCCCTTTGAAGGTAGGGACCCCAGTCTCT
>NW_008359280.1:0-408 GCF_000622305.1 Nannospalax galili
ACTCATAAGAAACTTGGTTAAATGCAAAATGCTAATCTTCATTCATTTTCAGTACAGTAAATACTTTGCAAAAAGTACTGTTTCCAACAGGAATGCATACACTTGCATTCACAAGCGACACATATTTTTCTTAACATACCTGACTGACATTGATGGCAAGTCCTTTTTACATAAACCTCCTTAGGAAATTGGTTAAAAGCAAAATACTTCTCTTCATTGGTTTTCACTGTAGTACATACATTGCTAGAAGTGCTTTTCCTTCGATAGGAAGCAAGCACTTAAAAGAGAAGGGAAAGAAATTTTTCACAAGCTACCTGACGGACATTAACGGCAAGTCCCTTTTGCATTCAATTCATGAGGAACATGGTTAAACGCAAAATGCTTCTGTTCTTTACTTTTCACTGTAGT
>NW_008359281.1:0-484 GCF_000622305.1 Nannospalax galili
ATTGTCATGACTGTCATAACGGTCCTAACTGTCCTAACTGTCATAACAGTCCAAACTGGCATAACTGGCATAACTGTTCTAATGGTCCTAACTGTCATAATTGTCATAACTGTCGTAACGGTCCTGTCATAACTGTCATAACTGTCATAAATGCCCTTAAGGTCCTAACTGTCATAACTGTCATAACCCTCATAACTGTCCTAACGGTCCTAACTGTCAGAACTGTCAGAACTGTCTAACGGTCCTAACTGACCTAACTGTCATAACTGTCATAACTCGCCTAATTGTCATAACTGTCATAACTGTCCTAACTGTCCTAACTCTCATAACTGACATAAAGGTCATAACTGACATAAGTGTCATAACTGTGGTAACTGTCCTAACAGTCCTAAATGTCATAACTGTCATAAGTATGCTAATGGTCCTAACTGTTATAACTGTCATAACTGTCAAAACGGTCCTAACTGTTATAACTGTCATAAAT
>NW_008359282.1:0-260 GCF_000622305.1 Nannospalax galili
GGGCCACGGCCGCGGCCCGGAATCCAGTGTGAGCAGCGGGCGTGGTGCCTGGGGTTTGGAGCTCTGGGTGGAGGCTGGCAATGTGCTCAGGCTGCCTTGAGCGGCGTGGCCTGATCCCTGTGGTGTCTCGGAGGCGCGGGATGCAGGGCGGCCAGCTCCCTGGAGGCGCCCAGGAAAGACGGTGATGCCCTTGCTGGCGTTTCACCCGGCCGCCGGCTGAAGCCCTGAGGACATGCCAGGGACTGGAGCCAGTCACCAGC
>NW_008359283.1:0-276 GCF_000622305.1 Nannospalax galili
TTTCAAAACTAACTAGGCATTATTTATCTCTCGCATTGTCTCACCCCTCCAGCATAGTTGTCCCAATTAAGGTGCCCCCATTTTCCCCCTTTCTTCCTTGCTAATACCCTTCTCCTATAGTCCTACCTCTCTTGAGCTCCTTCTTTCCCCTTATACCCTAGGTTCCTTGTATACCCATCCCTCCCCCCTCCCTTAAACTAGCCCAATTTTTGTCTCTATCTCCCGTGTTAAGGCCTGTTTCCTATTGTTCTTCTCTTTCAGGTTCTTTCTTTTCCT
>NW_008359284.1:0-208 GCF_000622305.1 Nannospalax galili
ACCATCACCACAAGTTCATATGTGCAAGCTTCCGGTGACCTGAATGCCTCTGGTTCCCTGTGCTCATGAACCAGCCTTGGCTCTTTCAAACACCCTCCTGCCCCTTCAGCAATGATCCCTGAGCCTTGGGTGGGTGAGGATTAATATAAGAGCTCTACCCAGGGACACACACTCTGCAGTTTCTTATTCTTTAAAATTTGGGCAGTTG
>NW_008359285.1:0-530 GCF_000622305.1 Nannospalax galili
ATAGGATTATCTTTTTATTACATAAGAAGCAAGCCATATCAATTACATTTTAAAAATGTTAAGAAAGGTGCTGAAGAGTTGTCTCAGCACAGAGGACTTTGGTTTAATTCACAGTAACCACATGGGGAATAACAACTATCCGCAAGTATAGTTCCAGGAGAATCCAATGTCTTCTGAATTCTCAGACATTGCACAACAGGGGTCCACTTACACACATGCAGGCAACACACTCATACAGATAAATTAAAAAGTTAATAAGTAAAGTTAAAAATTTTAAGTGAAAAGAAAAGAAAATCCTTATCTGGCATTATAAACATAGATTTCTAAATTGTAGCAGTATTTATTAATAAAAAATGGTAACATTTAATTTTAACTGTCATTTATAGTGTCTCTGTATATGCATAAATACATATATTTGGGTATATATACTTTTAATGAACCTTATATTTGGGAATGCACATCATTATTTAAAAGCAATTTTGTATTCTAGGAATACAAGTCCTATTAGCAATTCTTTTGGATATTGATTA
>NW_008359286.1:0-680 GCF_000622305.1 Nannospalax galili
TTTAAGGAAGAGCACTGGGTGGAGATGGGAATCTGTTGCTCCCTGAAACATCACCTTCTTCATTTAACCCTCTGTTCTTTTGATAAACAGATCTGCTAGCAGGGAAAGGATCCTGCTTTGAATCCCATCGCTTCATCACACCAACCCTGCAACTTCTTTAGAAGCAACAGAAAGAGATATTACCTTTGAGCTTTATAATAAATCAAACACACACAGACACACACATACACAATGAGATCCAAAGTTGTGAATGATGGGAAATCAGTTATGGAGAGCACCATCTTACCAAAGCAGTTAAAAACTATAGCTGTATTTAAAGCTTCCCCATTTAAGCACCACTTGTTGGAAAGGTATGGCCTCTCTATCACAGCTCTTCTTATGTAGTACCTGTCACTGCTGGACTCGGGTTAGAGCCACTTGCTCACACACCTATAGTTCTGAGGTTTTTACCTAGACAGCTTGGCATGCTAGTCTTCACCACTAAGGCCTCTGGAAGCCTCAGAGTCTGCTTAGTGCTTAGGGCTTAGTTCTTTAGTACTAAGGTTCAGAACGTACTGCCTTCACAGAGACACTCTTGAGTGCATTCTGCAATGGAGTCTTTGTATTCACAAAGACTATCTATTCATGTGACATATGCAGGAGAAAAATGTTCAGAAAAAAATACTGGAATTTCTTCTTTA
>NW_008359287.1:0-583 GCF_000622305.1 Nannospalax galili
AACCACTCTGAGGAATTTCGCACAGTTTACATATGGCCAGCTTTCAAATGATTTGAAGGACTAGGATTATGGTCGCAAGATTATGTGCACAACGGTACTGACTTTTTTGTATGTTGTCCTTGCCTTGTTCGTGGTACACTGTTTCTTGGAACAGAATAATAGTTTTTTTGTTTGTTCTGCCATTTTCCATATCTGCTTCCCAAGTCCCTTTTAACTGTCAGTCCCAAGACATATAACCATAACAATAGAACAGATGATGCAGAATTTCAGCTGCTCATTTTTAGGGCAAGTAATGTCCATGTGCTCAAGAGCTTCTCAATCTAAAATAATTAACTGCATCTAGTTGAATTTGACTACTTTGTGCTTTCTCATAGAACATCAAGAGTAGATATTTTCAAGGTACCTTGCACAGCTAGGTTATTGAAGCCATCTTGCTACTAGTAATTATACAGTTACATACTAAAGCACTTTAAAGTTGCTAAAATTTTGAGCTATTACTCATATTTTCCTTTTTTAATGGTCACCCTTAAACAAGCAAAGTTTTATTGGTTTGCTTCTGACATTAGTGTTGCTCCTGGGCCCT
>NW_008359288.1:0-465 GCF_000622305.1 Nannospalax galili
ACAAATGCCTAGAAGATATCCCAGCAAGTGTGCCATATTCATCAATATGTACATGCAATATGTACAGTGTACATGCAGTAGCTTCCTCCCTGGGACCTATATCCTTCCCTGATACAGGGAGTTGGCCTGATCTTCAGCACCAGATGTGTGTTCCACCCATAGGAGTGGGCCTTATCCAATTAGAAATTTGTCAATTGTACATGCGTGGTATTTCAATAGTGTGGTGCACACACGAGTCCATCATAGTGGATGATTTATCCCCAACAATCTACATTGCACCATATGACACTGTGAAAGTCATCCATCCATTGCCATGGAGTTTTCAGCTTAGTCTCAGCTCTGTCACTCCTCCCACACAGTCATCATGCTGTGTTTTCAGTGACATGGCCTTACCAATCTTTTCTATTGTAAAAGAGACATTAGTAGCAATAGCCTTGGCTAATTTGAAGAACTCTAATTTCTCTA
>NW_008359289.1:0-2418 GCF_000622305.1 Nannospalax galili
AGAAACTTATGGCTTTCTAATGTGTGGGGAGGAGGGGGCTGCAGAGCGCTTATCTCTGAGTGGAATGTCTCTGTCAGGCTTCTTGAGCTCAGGGCTCGGGGATCATGGCAGAGGAGGTGGAAAGACTGTAAGAACCAGAGGTGGTGGATGGCCCAGGGGAGGGCAAAGTTCTCCAGACAGCTCATGTGAGTCACTCATGTGAACTCACAGCAATGGTGACAGCATGTACAAGTCCTATGCAAGTTCCAGTGGATGGACCCACATTGGAGAATATATGAGGATTCAAGATAGAGTCTACAGGCTTTATTATACAGAGTACATTGAAATGAGTGTGTGTGGGGGGGAGTAATGATGTGGGGGGATGTGGATGGAAGAGAGGATAAAATTCAATAAAAATGCTAAAAAAAAACAAAAAACAAAACAAAAAACCCAAACCAGAAGTTTTTCAAGTCACTTGGTCTCACAAAAGTTGGAATCAGGCATGCGAGTAATGTGTTGCCTGCAAGATCCAAAATGGTCCATTAAGCATTGTGCTTTTTGGTAGCAGAAGAGGCCAGTTGCAGCAACTTATCCTTTACCTTAGAAGGAATATCTCTGCATGTTCCGTATGACTGAACTAGAAATTTTGCTGGGGTAGAAGACCTTTGTATTTTGGTTGAATTTATTTCCTACTCTCTGATGTGCATATGCTTTACCAACAAGTCCAGAATGGCTGCTGCCTCCTACTCACTTGGTCCAATCAGCATAGTGTCATCACTAATAGACCACCTTGATGCCTTGTGAAAAAGACAGATGACCAAGATCTCTGTAAACTAAGGTATGGCACAGGGCTGGGAAGTGATATACTCGAGGTGGAAGAGCAAAGGTATACTGCAGGTACTGCCAACTAAAAGCAAATTGTTTCTGGTGGTCTCTATGGACAGATATTGAGGAGGGAACCATTTTCAAGGTCGATAGCTGCATACAAAGTACCAGATGTGTTAATCTGCTCAAGAAATGACATCTGGTACAGAAGTTGTAGTTGGAATCACTCCTTAAGTTTTCAATAGTCAACTGTCATTCTCCATGGTCCATCTGTCTTCTACATAGAGAAAATAGGAGCGCTAAAGAGAGGCGTGGTGGAAACCACCACTCCTGAATCTTTCAAGTCCTTGACAGTGGCACTAATCTTCATAATTCCTTAATTCCTCTAAGGATGTGCGCTAGATAGCTTTAGTGTCAACTTGACACACCTGGGTTGAGGGAGCCTCAATCAGGGAATTGCCTCTATTGGACTGGCCTGTGGCCATGTCGGAAGGGCATCTTCTTGATGAGTGATGGGGGAGCCCAGCCCATTGTGGGTGGTGCCACCCCTGGGCAGGTGGGCCTGTGTTGC
This sequence comes from Nannospalax galili, assembly GCF_000622305.1. NCBI lineage: Eukaryota > Metazoa > Chordata > Mammalia > Rodentia > Spalacidae > Nannospalax > Nannospalax galili. Next base: position 1,376 of record NW_008359289.1, read on the forward strand.
ATAAGAAAGCAGGCTGAGCAGGGGCCAAGGGAGCAAGCCAGTAAGCAGCATTCCTCCATGGCCTGTGCTCCAGCTCCTGCATCCAGGTTCCTGCCCTGAGCTCCTACCTTGGGCTCCCTGATGAACTGTGACCCAGGAGATGTACGCTAGATAAACCCTTTCCTCCCCAAGTTGGTAGTGGTCAGAGTATTTTGTCACAGCAATGAAGAACAAACTAAGACAGAAATTGGTACAAGAGAGTGGGGTATTGCTGTGACAGATCTGACCTTTGTGTTTTGGGGAAGACTGGAAGTGTTTGGAACTTTGGGGTGGAAAAGCCATTGTGTGCTCAGAGTTTGTTGTGGTGGAGTTTGGAACAGTTATGCTGAAAGAGTTGTAGACGATGGAGGCCTGGCTTGTGAAGCTTCAAAGGAAAGCAAAGACCATCAAGGCTGTTCATGTGACATTTTTGGATTGAGAATCTGTGGGTTCTGGTCGGCTGGGACTGAAGAATCAGCTGTGATTAAGAGACCAGAACCTGAAGTAAAACATTTGCTTTACTGGGACAACTGATGCTGGTTAGCTGGGGCTGAAAAATCAGCTGTAAGTAACAAGAGACCAGCATCACTGTGGTGGAGTCTTCTGGGAGGTATTTCCTCAGGGTCAGCACACAGAGGGGATCCACACCTCTATTTCAAGCTGGAAGCAGGGCTTGTTAATGTGTAAGAGTCTCCTGCATTAGAGTCTCCTGCGTGGTTCTGCTGTTGAAAGCATGAAGTTTCACAGACAGCAGCTGAGGCTTGGCACTCTGAGAGTCCAAGAATGGCCACAGGTGAAAGTGCAGCTTCAGTTGCTGTGAAGACGCCAGGATTGACGGGGTCATGGAGAGAATCTGAGGTGTTGCATCCCAAGAGGCAAGAAGAGGCCATTGGTGAAGGTGTAGCCTCAGTTTCAGTGGAGACCCCAGCTTTTGGAGATGCTGGGGCCATGGGACGACCACCAAGGATGGCAGTAGGTGTGGAATGGAGCTGGCCTGGGTCCGCTAGATGAGCTGAGTGTGCTGT
>NW_008359290.1:0-3345 GCF_000622305.1 Nannospalax galili
CATTTGATTGCTGTGAGCAGAGCTTAACAGGCCATTGTAGTACACCCCTGGAAAAAAGCAGTGCTGAGAACAGTGTAGTTCCAGAGAGAAATAAGGACTTAAGTGGCACTTGGGATATTTTGGTGAGTCTGCTCTCAACCTAAAAGCTTGTGTGAGGCTAAGTTGAAAAGCAATGGACTAATTTCTCTGGCATAAGAAATTTCAAGGCAGCCTAATGTAGAAACGGTGGTGTGGCTATTAATGGTGACTATTATACAGTGAAAAAGAGCATATGGGGCAGAAAGAAATACAGAATGTACAGGATGTCTTGCAAAAGAGCACTAGGAAGATTAATGTGGGTGCCCCAGCATGTGATGGAGAGGATCCCATTGATAAGGAGATTAAAGTGATTAAGGAGGGGCCTAGAGAATCAGATTTAAACAATGGAGAGAATGCCTCCAGGGAAAGACCATACCCAGTTAAGCCTCCAACTTGTGAAAGGCAGAAATGCTGCAAGGGACCACTGAAGAGAAAATCTTCCCTTTGAAAATGGATAAAGCAGGCTGGAGTCCATCAAAAACTTGCAGTCAAACATGGAATTGTCCTTTACCTGATGCTGGCTTTAGAGGCATGAAACATGCAAGAGTGAAGGGGTTACCAGTTCTTCCTCTGAGGTTTCAGAGAGCTACAGAGGCCAGGCAGTGTGCCACAGGGATACCCCTGCCTAGAGAAGGTCCTGATAAGCCATTGCATGAATCTGTGAAAGGGAAGCCTGGTTGTAATGCAGACCCCAAAAAGACATTCGTGATGCCAGAGCTGTGAAGCATCTGCCAAGAAGACCTGCATAGAGGGAGTGGTACCACCCCAAAAGACAGATGTGTGTTGCATGCAACAAATCTAAAGAGTCTAAGCCACCTAAGTCCTTTGGAAGTAAAATCCCAGAAGCTGTACATGGAGCTACTGGATTTGGTGTTTGTCCAGCTGGTTTTCAGTCTTGTTTTGGTCCAGTATTTCCTTACTATTCCTCCATTCCTCCCTTTTGGAATGGTAGTGTATATTTGGTTCCATTGTATGTTGGGAGTATATAATTTGTCATTTGATTTTACAGAGGCTTACAGTTAAAATTTTCCCTGAGTTTCAGAAGAGACTTTGGACTGTGGACTTTTGAATAGTATTGAGATGGATAATGACTATGGGGACTTTTAAAGTTGGACTAAATGCACTCTGCATTTTATATGGTCATGAGCCTATTGGGAGGAATGTGGTTGTTTGAATAAAAATGTCCCCCATAGGCTCCAAGTATTTTGACATTTTGTCCCCAGATGATGGTGCTGTTTTGGGAGTTCTTAGAAGGTATGGCTGTCCTGGAGAAAGCACATCACTGGGGGTGGGCTTAGAGAGCTCTTAAGCCTTGCCAGATCTCCAGTTGTTCTCTTGCTTCCTGTGCCTGCCTGATGATGTGAGAGCTTATTTTATGCTGCTCCTGCTACAGCCACCTCCTGCCACCATGCCTCCATGCTATAACAGACTGTAATTCCCCTGGAACCATAAGCTCAAATAAACTCTTCCTTCTATAAAATGTTTTGGTCAGTGTTTCTATCAAAGCAACAGAAAATTGACTAACACACTCTCACCACTCACATTGCATCACACTTATCCTTTGTCTGACTCTCATTGAGCACGTCTGTATATTTTCTTTTACTGTAAATTCTCTCGTTTCTGGTTCCTCTATGCTGTTTCCATCTTTTGTTTTCATTTTCTTTCTCACTTGCATCTAATTTAGAACATTTGGTGTTCATTGGTTGTTTTCAATCCTAGTAGAAAGTGACACATGAATAAAGGGAACAAATGCTAATTGAGTCTGCATTAATGTATTCGCTAGTTGAATATTTATGCCTTGATCTTGAAGTGTGCTTTCTCTCTTTATTTTTTGGCTACTTCAATTCTCTTACAAAATGAGTTAGTGACCATTATAAAGTTGATCTTAAGGTTTATTAATTTTTAAAATATTTTGATAATTTTTTGAGAATTTCACACAATTTATTTTGATCATATTTCTTCCTCCCCAACTCTTCCTAGGTACGTGTCCTGCTTTATACCAATCTTATTTCACTTTCCCCACCCCTATCAAGCTTAATATATGTTTCCAAAATTCTGTTGACTGTAGAATCTGCCCTAGACTGAGATGGATCTACCAGGGGTCAAATTCTAAAAGGAAACTGACTTTTCCTCTCCTAGAAACCATCAATGCCAGTCGTTCTTCCATTCCAGATGGGAACACATACCAACCTCCCCACCTCCATGCTAGGATTTGGTCTGAGCTGAGCTTGAGCAAGTTTTGTACATGCTGTCACAAATGTTCTTAGTTCATATGTGAAACTCTCTTGACTGGAAAACACTGTGCTCTTGTTGTCACTCCCCACCTCTGGCTCTTACAAGTCACCCACTGTTCTAAAGATCCCTGAACCTTAGGGGTAAAGGTGCAATGTAGATGTTCTGTTGAGCACTCTACAGTTTCTTATTCTTTGCACTTTAACCACTTGTTGGTCTCTGTACTAAATACCCACTATTATAAGAAGTGTATTTGATGAGGGTTGAGAGATGCACTAATCTATCAGTATTGAAATAAGTCATTAAGAGTCACTTTAATACTATTTCCTCTTAGCAGAATATTAGTAATACATTCTTCCGTAGGTCCATGTCTTAACTAGTCACAGATAACTGGCCCAAAGACTGGTGCCATAAATAGGATATATCTTAAGGAGCACATCTTAAATCCAGTCAGAGGGTGGTTGGTCACTCCCATAACATTTGTGCCACTATTTTACTAGTGGAAATATCTTGCCCATCCAGGAGTTATTGTAGTTCACAAGGTTCACAGCTGGTGATTATTTTCTCTTCTGAGAGCATGCATAGTACCTTCTAACACTATGAAAACTAGCCAGTAATGATGAAACTTGCAAACCAGTACCTGCTTGATTTCTCCATGTTTTATCACTCAAACATATTATGTCATTGGCAATAAAGTCTTACTGTCACATTCTAGAAGGTATCCAAGAGAAATGGCAATAGCCTGTAATCTTTGGGGTCTAGACTTAATGGTTGAGAAACTGGTAAGGTGCCATGGGAGAGGAGAGGATCTTTTAAGGGAATGGAGATTGAATATACTGACATAATGGAGGAAGGGGTATTATAGAACAAGAAGCACTGTGAGATGGCTGGGTACGGTAGAGTAGGGAATATATAGAGAGATGGCTAATACTAAATGCCCTTTGAGAAAAGCAATATGTAAACATACTACTTCAGAAGTACTCTAGTATTTATTAGAGTACTTTATATAAAGTACTCATATATATATATATATAT
>NW_008359291.1:0-1497 GCF_000622305.1 Nannospalax galili
AAGGCGAGTGTTGTGTGGGTGAGAATTTACCAGGCAGAGAAAGAACAATAGACAGGTCCAGGGCAGGAATGAGTCAGGCACATTTTTAAAATATTTTATTTATTATTTTTGTTTTATGTATATGGATGTATTGTCTGCATGTATGTAAGTGCACCTGTATTGTGCAACGGAGGTCAGAAAAGAGTGCCGGATTCCCCTAGAACTGGAGTTATGGATGGTTGTTAGTCGCCATGTGGTTGATGGGAGTCGAACCCGGGTCTTCTGCAAGAGCAGCCAGTGCTCTTAAGAACTGAGCCATATCTCCAGTCCGAATCAGACAAGTTTAAGGAACTGAAACTCAGTATAGAAAGGCAAAGGGAACACAATGCAGGATGAGAAGTAGAGACAGACAGGGGCAAAGTATACTTTATGGTCCAGCCGAGGATTTCACATTTATTTGTCTATAGGAGAATGGAAGGGAAAGTCAAGAGGTAGAAGCTGTGTTAGTTACTTTTTTGTTGTTATTCCTAAGACCAAATACCTGCAAGAATGAGAAGAAGGAGGTATTGTGACTCATGGTCAGAGGGGATGCAGCCCATGGCGGTGCGGAAGGCATGGCAGCACGCTCTTTGGCCAGGAGTATGCCGCTGGGACTTCTCTCCTTACATCCTGGAACAATAGAAAACAGAGCAGACAGGAAGTGAGGTTGGACTATGAAGCCTCAGTGTCCTCCCACCAATGACACACTTCCTCCAGTGAAGGTCTGTCTACCTCCTAAAGGTTCCACAACCCTCCAAAACAGCACCACCAATTTAGGACAATTGTTCAATCATAGGAGTCAAGCCACAACACAAGCCTAGTCCAAAGAGATCAAGTGGTTCCTGAGGGTGGGTCTCTATGTGATTACTTCCTGGTTTCTTCCCACTCAGATCGTCCTGAGTCCGGGCATCTGGGGAAGACAGAATTGAAAGTCTTTGTTGCTAAAAATCTTGGTGAACCATTCAGAGAACAAAGCATCATGGACACATGGAAACCCGGGCTGCTGTTTCATGGGTGCACATTGGAGCAGGAGAGAAGCAACACCAGCAGGCCATCACTGGAAGCCCACTTCTCCCGAGAGCCTGAGGGAAGGGAAAGGAGAACAGCAGCAGAAACTCTGATCTCCAGTTTTGTGGATTAACTCGGCTGTAGAACTGTTTATTCAAACAGTAGCTGCGTGGTGCCCTGGAGGTGGTGTCTAGATATAACATCTATAAGCATCCGACTTTAACTAAAGAACATTACCACTGATAACCCAGGTGGACCTGACCCAAGAAGACAGCTGAAATTTCCCTGAAGGGGAAGAATTCCCCCCACTGCCTGCAGCATCCAATCTTGTTGAATACTTTTGCCAGTTTTTCCCGACAACCTGCCCTCCCGAGTTCCGACCTCCCCAGCCAGCCTCCCAATCACATACATAGATTCTCTGTGGTTGGTTTCTTCATTTGTGTACACGCTACTTCTTATGTTTCTTTGGTG
>NW_008359292.1:0-404 GCF_000622305.1 Nannospalax galili
ATATTTTACATATGATATATTTATTGTATTTACAGAGAGATAAATGCTCATAGTACAGATTTTGATATGAATTTGTGAGGAAGATTTTGTTAACTGTCCATCCCCATTGTCTCTCCTCTGCCCTGAATTCCCAATACTCCCTCATTTAACTTTCACATTACATTATTCCATTTTCCCATTATATCACTGTAGTCTATCTACGCCTCCCCATGACTTTTTCCTGTTATACTGAATTCAATGGATTTCCTAATTGAATCATACACATCTAAAGAGGTAGCACACACTTATGAGACAGGATGTGTGATATTTCTGGGTCTCAATGATCTCACACATGATGTTTGCTTCCAGTTCCATTCATCTATGAATTTCATATTTTTTCCTTAACATCTAAGTAATATTTCATT
>NW_008359292.1:448-852 GCF_000622305.1 Nannospalax galili
TCATTTTCTGACATTTCATGGCTATTGTCAATAGAGCATCAAACAAAGTTGATGAACCAGTGTTGCTTTAGTAGGATAGAGAGTTGTTTGAATATATGCCTGAGACTGGTATGACTGAATCATGTTGGAGATATATTTTTAGCACTTGAGGAAACTCCACACTGATTTCTATAATGGCTACTCCAGTGTGTATGCCTACCAGCAGTGAATATATATTCTTTCCCCACATCTTCACCAACATTTGATAGTATTTATTTTTGGGGCCTTATTTATTTAGAATCTGATGAGATGAAATTTAAAACGAATTTTCATTTGCATTTACCTAATGATTAAAATGTGGAAAATTTAAAACATTCTCTGCCATTTCCATTTCATCTTCTGAGAAATCAGTGTTCAGTTCCTTG
>NW_008359293.1:0-1373 GCF_000622305.1 Nannospalax galili
GGGGGTAGTGCCGAATGGTACATGTAGTGAGGACTAGAGTGTTGGCTTTTGTTAACACTCTGACATTCCAGCTCTTCAAATTCCTTTTAATGTGAAATTTAATATGAAATTTAATTCATGCACTAGGAAAAAAATTCCTCTGCAAATAGAAATTAATTTTTTGATTTTGGATTTCTTTCAATTCTAAAGTCTAGGTCTTAATATGCCAAGATGGCTGGCCTATCTCAATTCAACAACAAAGTGTTCAATGAAAAAGAAGCAGAAAGCTACTTTATAATAGTGAGGCCTGGTTACACTTACAGAAAGTACTAGAAAGAGTTTGAGAATGTCAATGGGAAAAATCTTCTACCTGATGTTTCTATACACATGGGCTGAGATGAGGCTTCTGTGTGGAATCTACAAAGATTTTCCTGGCCTTGGGTCATTTTGCATGATCTGGTTACAGGAAGATGCAGCTGTCTCCTTACAGACTGTATCCTCAACCAGACATGTGACCTTGCAGAGGCCTGGGGCCATGTCATACCTTATGCTGTGGGCTCTGAGAGCTCACTGAGATCTCTGAGGAAGAACTGCTCTCAGCTGGTCCCCTTCTCTGTCTGTCCTCAGAACTAGTGACACTGCCTTCCATCAAAGTAACCAGGACCAAGGTTTTAGAAAATGGCTCTGTGGACTTCACCTGCCTCTCAAAGGACCCTGGAATCTCTACCCACTGGATCTTCAATAACCAGAGTCTGCTGCTCATGGGGAGAATGACTGTGTCCCAGAAGAACAGCAGGCTCAGCATAGACCCTGTCAATGTAGAGGATGCCAGGGACTATCAGTGCGAGGTCTCCAACAGAGTCAGTTCTAAGAAGAGTCACCCAGTCCACCTGGCAGTGAACAGTAAGTGACAAATCCTGTCCTCCTAGAACAGAGAGGGGATTTTCTTTATCAGCGGTGTGGAAAATAGATAAAAATGTATAAGAGAAAATACCAGATTATACATAAAGCCAACATAGTCATGACTGCATGTAACCCCAGGATAAATCGTGGTCAAGAGGGGAACCTGAGTATGAGGCTAGCCTGTGTCACATAGTGAGACCCTGTCTCTAAAAAATGTCATCCATGCAATAAACAGACATGCAAAATGTTTAAGTGCTTATCTCCAAATCAACCCTTAGAATCCATGCATCTGTGCATGCTCTGATCCCCCTATGAAAGATGTCAGAGTTATTGGTTGTCAGACTCCAGTGGATGGATTCACGCTGAGGGACACTTGGGGATACAAACGACTAGATAGGCCTTAACATCTATCAAAGAAGATATGAAATTAGGCAAGGGGGGTTATGTTAGTGTGCAAATGTGGGAGGGAGTCTAAATATGATTAAGATGTA
>NW_008359294.1:0-4662 GCF_000622305.1 Nannospalax galili
GAACTACATATTTAGTGAAAGAGGTATTTGACAATTAATCAGTCTTGCCTGTCTTGACCTTTTGTATAAGGTGATGAAGGTGAGGAAAGATAAATTTCCTCTGAGACTACGAAGCCACAGTTCTGATCCAAGCAAGGACTTCCTGCCTGTTGTATAAGCAGCCAGTGCTGTGGAACTTGTTTTTTATGAAAAGAAAACCCTGATTGTGCTACAAACCCAGCAAGGGGGCCCAGAGCTCTTCCCTGTTAGATAGCAGGAGAATTTATAGGAGGGAATGGGAAGAAGCAGGTTGTTGGTTGGGGGGGGGAGGGGATTAGGGCTGTTTGTGTAAGCAGACACAGGCTTCCTGCCTCTTAGTGGCTACAAGTTTCTTTTTTCTTGTCTTTGTTTTTGAGACAGGGTCTTCCTGGGTAAATCAGACTTGCCTCAAATGTGCAGAAATCCTCCAGGCTCTGTTTTCTAGTGCTAGGATTACAGGTGTAAGCACCACCATGCCTGGGTATGCAAACTATCTTATTTTATGGATTCTCTGTGTTGATAATGTAGACTACTAAACACAGAAGATCTGAAGAATAGCCATTGACTCAACCAACAAGCAGTGGGTAGTATATGGACAGGTATTTCGTAACTTTTTTTTAATTAAAAAAATTTTTTTTAATGTTATGTGTATGTGTGTACTGCCTGCATATAAGTAAGTGCACCTGTGTCATGCAATGCCTGCAGAGGACAGAAGAGGCTATTGGATCCTTTGGAACTGGAGTTAGCTGCCATGTGGGTTCTGGGATTCGAACCTGGGTCTTCTGCAAGAATAACCAGTGTTCTTAACCACTGAGCTATCTCTCCAGCCCCAGTATTTGGTAATTTTATTGACTTGTTACTACAGCCAATTTCCCAAGCAACAGAAGAGGCTAGAAAACAATAGAATGAATATCATCCTTAATATATCCTAAATAAATATTGTTCTAAAATCACGCAGTAACAAAGCTGAAACAAATGTGCCAAAAACTAGCAAAAAATAAGCCAAACCCACAGGCTGAATAAACAAGAGTTCAGAGTAAGCCCTGCCCTAATATGAAGAACTAAATCATAATCAGTATTCTCTTTGCACCACCTGGTTTAGGGGAGGACAAACACATTTCTTAGGAGAAGAAGGTATGTAGTCTGAGAAACTGAATTTAGAAAAACTTCCTTTTCTGTGTAATCTGTTACTGATACTGATTACTAAGACAACATTATTTTGGGAAAGAGCACAAGTTTCACAGATCTGAGTCCAAATCTCATCTCTGCCACCCAGAACTTGTTTTCTTAGACACTGGTCCGTAGATCAGAATGTTCATCTTCATCAGTAAAATGGGGTGTAAAACTAAGCATCCTAGTGACTGGAGAAATGGCCCAGCAGGTAAGAGTGCTTACTACTCTTGCAGAGGACCTAGGTTCAGTTCTAAGCACCAACATCAGGTTATGTGCACACACACAAGAATAAATATCCTGAAGTCATTGTGAGGTTTAGCTGAGCAACATTTGTTAGCCACCCAGTGTATAAGAATCAGATGGTGGGGAACTGGAAATGCTGTGCTTGTGTACCCCTGGCATCTCCACTCTTAAAATGTTGAGGCTGTTTCTCATTTCTCAATACATCTCTACGGTTAGCAGATATAAACTAGCTTGTGATGCATTGTTCACCATGAAAGATGATTCTGTTCCTGTGGAAAAATAAAACATTTTTTAAAAATTATTTTTATTTTATTTTATGTGTATGAATATATTGCCTGAGTGTATGTAAGTACATCCATGTCATGCAATGCCCACAGAGGTCAAAAGAGTGTGTCAGATCCCCTGGAACTGGAGTTACAGATGGTTGTTAGCCACCATGTGGGCGCTGGGACTCAAACTTGGGTCTTCTGCAAGAGCACCTATTGGTCTTATCCACGGAGCCATCTGTCCAACTCCAGCGTTCTTATTTTTGACAGGACCTGTGAAATCCGGTAGGGAGCCAGTCAGTTCGGATCGTTCTGATTAATAGCAGGTCGTGATTTGAGACAGCATACAAATGCAAGGCATTAGGAAACAAAGACAGGAATTTTACAGAGCAGAAAAGGAATGGTTGCAAGTAAAGGGATTTTGGTAAGAGAGAGACTTAAGATCCCCACCCACAAAGTCAGACTAAACAAGCAGTGGATTGGGCAGATGTATTAGGTAAGATCTGGAGATATACAGGCTTACAGAACAAGGAGAGCGTATGGGACAGAACGGCCAAAGACAAAGACTTCATGTCAGAAATAGTAAGCTGTTGGACTATAGCTTGTGTGCCCTTCAAGGACTGAACGCCATGCTTACCCTGTAGTTAGAACTTCTAGATGATGTGGGAACAGAGGGTGAAAGCAGGGTGACTTCGAGCAGAGGCTGAAGAGATTGCCTGAAATGGAGGTTGGTGGGGGCAGTAGAGATGCTGGGGAGGAATTTTGTATATGGACTTCTTTCAGTATAAGGACTGACATTGTCTTTTTCATGTTTTTTTCTTAATTTCATAAAGGGAGGGGTTTCAGTATGCCATTTCCATACAGGCATACAGTGTATTCTGTTCATATTCATTCCTCTGTTCCCGTCTTAGCCACCCTTCCTCTCCTCTCCCCCCACAATAGTCCCATTTTTTGCTAAAAGTTAGTCTTAGATAAGATGAACTGAAAGACCCAAATGCAGGAAGACCCAGAATTGGCATTTTGTGGGCATCCCAGTTCTGGCAGGTTAGTTCTCGATTTACCCAGTGGTTTGGAGCTTGGCAGTGGTTAAATACCCAGGTACCCAGGAGTGAAGCAGTAAAGCAGACTCTGAATATAAGCCATCATATGAGTTACTGTTATCCAACAAAGAATCAGCTGTGTTTATTGTGGTCATTTGTTTAAAAATATTAGAGGAGCTATAAATGTTCTGTTACTGATGTATCTGTGGAGCACTGTGTACTATGATAAAAATGAAAACTGAGTCCTGGCTCTGCCTGACTCTCTGGCTCTCATTGTGGCTGCCAGTCACATTTAGCCATTGAGCCCTGGTAGAGTCAGAAACGCTGTGAAATACATACTGGGTTTCAAGGGTTAATGTGAAAAAGAGGATGTGAAATGTCTCCTAGGTTTTATCTTGATTACACGAGATGGTAATCTTCGGGGCCCATTAAGTAAATTTAATGTAGCTCCTTTCCTTTTTTTCACTTTGCTAATTTAGTTATTAGTAAAGTTTAAGTTTTACTGGGGTTTGTATTACATTTCTTTTGGACAGCACTGTTCTAGATCATAAGTGTATTTTGACATTTTAATACCGTATTTTTAAATAGCCATATTGTCCAGTGGCATAATGCAATCTCAGGAATGTTTCCTCTTAATTTCTCTTTTTTTTCAATAGTTCTACTTATATTTTTAGGTTTCATTCCTCCTTCCTACAGTTAATGGCTATAAACAGCTAGAACCACAGACTAGAACATAGGACAGTCAGGTATGGGAATTTAAAACTGTTCTAACGTCTCAGTTTAGAAGTAAAAATATTTAGGCTTATATGCTTTCATACCTTACTAACTACTGCAGCTATTTAATAGGTGGAGCCCAGAGTTGGAAAAACTCATAGGTGTGCTTTTGGAGCAGAGGATTGTCTTATTTAACATTGTCCCAGTTAGAAGGCAGACACACATCTGAACAGCAGTTACGTCTCCTGCAGTGACTGGCTGGTGTTTTATTTAGTTAGTAATTTTTTTGTCTTCTGACAAGCTGACTTTTGAACATGCATTTGTTCCCCTTATCTCTCCTCTGTCTCCTGTCTTCCCTTTTCTTCTGCCATGTCCACACGAAAGTGACAGTTTGCAGTAAATCCTTTAAAATTATTTTCCTCTCTAAACAATCTAAATAATGTTCCTCTCTTCTTATGCACATCCATATCCCTGGAAAATGATGAACAATAACTATTAAAAGAACGAGCAGATTGATAAAATAGCATTTCCAGTCTTTACCCGCGGACCCCACTCAGCAGAGGTGAACTAGATCTGGGACAGTTGACAACCCTATCACCCTCATTTCCAGGAGCAGAGAGCTGTCGGGTAGCAGGCAGCCTCTGAGGGGTCTGACTTCTCCAGAGTCTGCTTTGGCCAGATGCAGTAATGCCATTTAGCCAATCAGGAGAAGGTGGCAAGTGGCTTTCTCATGGAGACTTCCAAATGATAGTTAGTTATTGAGAAAGAATTTTGGATTTCTTTTCAGAGAAAGGTCTCTCCTGTGACTACACTCGTTCAGATGTAAATATGCTTATCAGTGGGAAAGATTTTATGTGACTCAGTTAAAGAGTTGCAAAAGTTAGACTAATGTAGTTTTAAAGGTAATCTAAATAATTTAAGTGGAAGCTTTCTTCATACTGGAGCTTCTTATACTAAAAAAGATTTTGAGGGAAAAATACCCCTTATGCAGAATCCAGAAAGTTCTGAGAGACTGAAATCAGTTCTCATTCCCTGAGATTTTTTTTTTCCTAGAAACCAATTACCTTGAGCAATTTTTCACAATCTGTGAGCTCCTTGGGTAAAACCCAGCATTTGTTCATGACAAAGGAGATTTATTAGACTGCCAGCTCTGTAACACACTGAAAATAGATTTGCAGTGTACTGTGAGTTTGCTGTTTGTGCTCAGA
>NW_008359294.1:5997-7413 GCF_000622305.1 Nannospalax galili
AGAGTCCCCCTGTAGCCTCAGCTGGCCTGGAACTCGCTGTGTAGACCAGGCTGGCCTTGAACTCACAGAGATCGCCTGCCTCTGTCTCCCGAGTGCTGGGATTAAAGGTGTGTGCCACCACGCCTGGCCTGATTTATTTTTATGGGGCTTTTGGCTACTCTAACATTCCCCCCTCTGAAGAGGTAACCGTAAAATCTTTTAAGGATTAGATAAAAGCTCCCAAATACTTAACAATATTTTTGGCCTTTGGGATGGAGTATGTTAAGAGGCCCAAGAACATTCTAAGTTTTAGATGAGAAACTGGCTACTTTCCTTTGGGGTCTTTGTACCACTAACTGCCTAGCCAATCCCTACCTCCTGTTTTTATGCCATCCCCTGAAGGGGTTATCCAACTTGTGGATAGGGAATCACGACGCAGACCGCTCTGGCTTCTTCCATGCTGAACAGGGAGGGACACAAGGTGAGGCAATTGGGGTACCTTCAGTGAGTCTATCTAAAACACTCGCAGACTGCATAACTCTTATCTGTAGGGGGAAAAGAAAGTCCTTGACTGCTGAATAGAGATGTGAAGAAGTAAAGGCAAGAGTAATTAGCATTACAAGTTCTAGACAGGGAACTGGAGAAAAGTCAGAACAGGGCAATTTTCAAATGTTCATATGAGAGTTCATTGGAATTTCTCGACAAGGGCTTCCAAAAGTATCTCTCTATTGGGTTCCTCTTCGTTTTTCTTTTGTCTGCCAAGGCTGGACTACAGAGTGATGGATTCAGGATTTGCTTTCAGGCATTTTGATAGCTGTTGGAGTGGTTAGAATCAGTGTCAGTTCCCTCTCAAAGGCTTCTGGATAGGGGGAGAAAACAAATTTATCCATCATTTTAGAACAATAGCTGGTTGTCTCCCTTAGCTACGGGTGGCCACTACAGTGTTGGAGAACAATATTTGAAGTCTTAAATCTAAGCAACACTTTCTGATTAGGAACAAAATTATCAATAAGAAATAATTGTCTAAATAACTTTTTATATGGACGTAAGCCTAATGTCTGGGAAATGAAATCCCTTGAACTCTTAAAGAAATATACGATAACTTTACTCTTTGGTTATACTTCAAGCTTTTCTCATTTAGAATGATGTTTGCTGTGGGGTTGTTGTAGTAGCCCAAGAAAATTCTGAAGGAACAGATTCTCAGCTGTTCAGGTCCATGCTTGGTGTATTAGAGTCTGGATGATGATGATGATGATAAGTGCATAACTGTAATATGGTATAGTAGTGTCACAGCTAATTTTGGTTGTAAGCTTAACAAAATTAAAAGTTGATTAGAAATTTTTTTCATTTATATATATTGGTATGTCTGTGAAGTTTTTGTCAGAGGTGACTGCCATATAAATTTTTAATGGTAGGGGAAAGACTTGTTTTAAAAAT
>NW_008359294.1:7633-9953 GCF_000622305.1 Nannospalax galili
TGTTCCTTAAACTAGTTGACTAAACTATGACCATAGAAATTTTAAGATTATGTGTATATTATTTTTGTCTCATCCTTTATATATCATAACCAACAAACCTACACAGATCTTCATCCCTTGCTTAGGCTTTATCATTTTTTTTCTATTTTAGGGATTGCTGAGGTGTGTGTATGACCTGAGGGTATGCACACTGGAAAGCCTTTACCCAACATAGGTCATGCCTTCTCTTCCTAGCCTTCCCCTGATTGTGCACTTTAGCCCTCCCCTAATCCAGGAGACCATGTGTGATTAAGGCCAAATTACATATAATTGGCTGGGAATAGTGGCTGGATACTCTGGTGAGGGTCCAAAGACCCTGCTTGGCTCTCCTTTAATGAATGAGCACAACCGTCAACAAGCCCAATTGTGACAATGTTTAGCAGTCAGGCACAGCTGAAGTTGTGATGATGTTAGTTAGTTCACACAGAAGGGACTGCTGTACAACATCATCTTATTAAAAGCACATGGAATTTAAAAGGGTTTGGTGCTAGAATCCACACATGAGGGAGAGCATATGTCTTTTGTTTTTCTGAGTCTGTGTTACTTCACTAGTATAACAGTTTCTTGATCCATCCATTTACTTGCAAATTTCATTATTTCATCTTTCTTTACTGCTGAATAGAACTCCATTGTGTAAATATACCACATTTTTGTTAACCATTTGTCAGTTGAGGGGCACTTAGGTTGCTTCCACCTTTTAGCTATTGTGAAAAGAGCAGCAACAAACATGGTTGTACAAGTGTCTCTACAATAGGATGAGTCCTTTGGGCATATGCCAAGCAGTGGTATAACCGGGTCATACGACAGGTTCATTTTTACTTTTTTACAAGTTCGTCATACTGTTTTCCATAGGGGTTGCATGAATTTGCAATCCCACCAGCATTGAATGAGCGTTCCCCTTTCTCTGTACCCCTGCCAGCATTTGGTATCATTTGTTCTCTTGATCCTAGCCAGTCTGATTGGGTAAGGTGGTACCTTAGGGTGGTTTTAATTTGTGTTTCCCTAAGGGTGTTTTGAGATGTTTATTTCTTCCTTTGAGAACTCTCTGTTTAGATATTTAACCCATCTTTTAATTAGGCCTGTTGGTTTCTCCCTTTGTTTTTTGAAAAAGTTCCGTGGGGTGCTGAGTAGAAAGTGTATTCTTTGGTGGTTGGGTGGAATATTCGAAAGATGTCTGTTAGGTCCAGTTGATGTGTAGTATCATTTATTTTAGATATCTCTCTGTTTACTCTTTGTCCAGTTGACATGTCTAATGGAGACAGTGGGGGCATTGAAGTCCCCTACCTTTACTGAGTTGGAGTTAATTTGTGTCTTAAAGTCCTGTGGTGTTGTTTTTATGAATTTGGGTACACCAGAGTTTTGTGCATATATGTTAAAGATTGTAATATCTTCTTGGTTAATTGTTTCTTTGATCTGAATGAAGTGACCCTCCTTATCTCTTCGGATCAATTTTACTTTGGAGTCTATTTTTCAGATATTATAATTGCAACCTCTACTTGTTTCTTAGTGCCATTTGCTTGGACTATTCTTTTCCATCCTTTTACCTTAAGGTAGTGCGTATCCTTGAAGGTGAGATGAGTTTCTTGCAAACAGCAAAAAGGTGGATTTTTGTTTCTTAGTCCGTTCTCTTAGCCTGTGTCTTTTGACTGGGGAGTTCAGTATTTAATTATTGAAAGGTGTATTGGTTGCTGTCATTTTGATTGCTGTTTGTGTTCTCGGTCTCATTTTGTGTTTCCTCAATTTTACCTTTATTTATTTTCTTTCATTGCCCCTGTGGTATAGTTGTTTCTCTCTCTACTCTCTGTATTGCTTTAAGTATCCTTTGTAGGGCTGGATTTGTGGACATGTATTCTTTCAGGCTATTCGTGTCATGAAAGATTTTTCTTTCCGCCTCAACTATAATAGACATTTTTGCTGTGTAAAGTATTCTGGGCTGGCATCTATTGTCATATAGAACTGGAAATACCTTGGTCCAGGCTCTTCTGGCTTTCAGAGTTTGCACTGAAAAGTCAGCTGTAATCCTAATGGGTTTTCCTTTATATGTGACTTGTTGTTTCTCTTTTGCAGCTTTCAGTATTATCTCCTTGTTTTGTACGTGTAGTGTTTTTACTATGATGTGCTGTGGAGAGTTTCTTTTCTGGTCCTGTCTGTTTGGTGTTCTATATGCTTCTTGAATTCATATAGGCATGTCTTTCTTTAATTTGGAAAATTTTCTTCCATGATTCTGTTGAAGATCTGGTCCATGCCATTATCTTGGGATTCTTCTCCTTCCTGTATGCCT
>NW_008359294.1:10320-11934 GCF_000622305.1 Nannospalax galili
CATGTTTATGATTGTTCTTTTAAATTCAGTGTCCTGGGTTATCTCTAGGGGTTCTCCTTGTAGAACTCTTCTACAGGACTGGTGGCTTGGTGGGGATATAGTGTTTTGGCTTTCCAATTTATTATTCTTTCATTGTGGTTTTGCACATGAATTTCTTTGTTGTTTATGATTCTGATAATGAGAATGAAGTTGAATAATGCTTCTGTTTGTATTTTCAGCGTGCCCAGGTCCTTTCCTTATTGGTTACATAGAGCTGGTTTGTTCAGGTTTCAGGTTTTCTCAGGTTTTATTTTGGAGGGAACTGATGGCTTCAGATCAGCTATTCAGGAACTCCCACAGAAGCCCAAGTCAGGTTCTATTCAGGTACACTCAGGCTTCCTTCACCACGTGGAGGCAGGTTCCAGATGCTCTCAGGCAGTCCCCTGTGTTCTCAGCCCCTATACTAGAGGGAGGCCAGAACCCGGCAGTCTGGCGGTCTTCTGAGATCACAGCCCAACTCATACATGTTTGTATCCAGTGTTGCTTCATGGGATTGTCTGAGGTATTCAGATTTTTTTAAAAAACACAAGAGATGTCTTTACTTGCCCAAACTAGGAGGATTTATTAGAACTTTAGGAGCCATTTATTCCAACTGTTATTTGTAAAAAAGTGGCTTCTGTGGAATGTTGAGCCATGCTCATCTGTCCAGAGCATGAATGCTTGTAGTTACGAAAACAAGGCTGAGGCAAGGTGGCTCCTCAGCTGTGTGGTCACTTGGACTGGGTTTGGACGCAGATTCGAGGGGCTTATTTTCCTTGACTGAGCGTCACAGGAACTTCATGACTGCCCCCATGTGTGATGTCCTGGTCAGTGCTGATACATGGGGTGCCTTTGACTGAAGTATATATAGTACTTCTAAAAAATAGACTTGTTTTCCTCTATTTGCAAAAGAAAGTGACAGAAATGGAGTGGAGCTGAGAAGCTACATTTGCAGTAGAGTTACTGTTCATTTTTTTGTATTATATAATTTATGATAATTTGAAGTTGTTACTCTTTGTTCTAACTACATTAAATGCATCAAATGAAAGACTGATCTTAGGGTTCATTTGGTGATGAACTAACTTCACTACAAAAGCCATGGCTTGGGGCTGGAGAGATGGCTCTGCAGTTAAGAACACTGACTATTCTTGCAGGAGACCCGGGTTCAAATCCCAGCAGCCACATGGCAGCTAACAACTGTTCATAACTCCAGTTCCAGGGGATCCGACAGCCTCTTCTTTCCTCCGTGGGCATTTCACGACACGGGTGCACTTACCTGCATGCAGGCATAACACTCGTACACATAAAATAAAAATAATAAATAAAATATTCTTTTAAAAAGCCTTAGTTTAAAGAGTAATCTGATAGACTGGCCAATTCCGTGTGTGGCTTTCAGCACCTTGGCTTCCCTGCTCCGTCCTTGGGATGCACTATATTTACCTAGTGTCTCAGCTAAAGGCAGTGGTAAATGTGGACATTGCAGTCCCTGAGCAATGTGCTGGCCCCATTACCTCTCATTACTTGGAGCCTGTAGAGTTGAGGTACACCTTTCTCTCTCTCTCTCTCTCTCTCTCTCTCTCTCTCTCTCTCTCTCTC
>NW_008359294.1:12862-22867 GCF_000622305.1 Nannospalax galili
TTCTTTTTTCTGAGACAAGGTCTGCCTGTAGTGGGGCTGGCTTGGAACTCACTGTGTAGACCAGGCTGGCCTTGAACTCACAGAAGATCCTCCTGCCTCTGCCTCCCAAATACTGGGATTAAAGAAAGACATGTGCAACCACACCCAGCGTGGTTTTTTGTTTGTTTTTGTCTTTTTGAGATAGGGTCTCCATGTAGCCCCAGCTGGCCTGAAATTTGCTATGTAGACTAGGATGGCCTCGATCTCACAGAGATCCAGGAGGCCTCTGCCTCCTGAGTGGTGGGACTAAAGACAAACACCATCATGCCTGGCATTTCACTGTGCTTTTTTTTTTTTTTAATTTTATTTATTACTTTTATGCGTGTAAGAATGTATTGCCTACATGTATGTAAGTACACCTGTGTTCTGCAATGCCTGGGGAGGTCAGAAAAGGGCATTAGGTTCCCCTGGAACTGGACTTACAGGTGGTTGTTAGCTGGGTAGTGGGAATCAAATCCAGGTCCTCTGCAAGAGCAGTCAGTGCTCTTAACCACTGAGCCATCTCTCCGGCCCCACTAATACACCTTTCAATTCTCATCAATGAAGCTCCCTCATGCAACAGAGGGCCAGGAACACAAAAGGTCACAAATGGCCAAAACGCAGAATAAGAGTTTGCAGAATGTGGGTCCTTGGACAGGACTCCTGTATTAAAATCTACCCACCCAGGGCTCAGGGATCATTGCAGAAGTTAGGGCGGAAAGATTGTAAGAGCCAGGGAGGAGGTACATGACCATATGGAAATTGTTCTACAGGTTCCTGGGACCCTTCTCATACAAACCTACAGTAATGGTGTCAGCATGTACAAGACCCATGCAAACTTAAGCAGACAAAAACTTAGCACAGAACTGTGGAAATGGGCAGCAGGCCATTTCTTAGTCAGAAATTATTGGCAGCCTATTACTGTTAGGTGGGGGGGGCACTCTAGTTAGGCTGACTAAATCCCAGTTGATGATCTTGCTTTGAGGGACATCTGAGGACACTAAATTTACATGATAGACCTTAAAACGAATAATAGAATGTATGGGCTCCAGTCGGGGGGCTATGGGAGGGTGCCAAAAGGGAAGGGGTATAAAGATGATTCTCTGTATGAAATACACAAAGTTCAATAAAATTTTTACAATGAATAGTAAAGTTTCCTGTCTGGGCCCTCAAACACACACACACACACACACACACACACACACACACACACACACACACAAAAAAGAGAAAAAAATCTCATTTTATGAAAATACATCTCACGGCACATTTAGTGTTTATGTTCTTTTATGTATGTATGTATGTAATAAGTTAACTGGAAAGACAAAAAAATCTTAAGTGTGGTGTAAATTACTGTTTTTCTTTGTGAAGGCATGCTTCCGAAGAGCCAGGTGACAGACGCACTGCCCAGAGAAGGCCCTAGTTCCCCAAGGTATGCACTCTTGTTTTACATTTTGGAAGTGAAAGCAGTTCTGTACACACACACACACACACACTCACACACACACACACTCAAATGCACATGCACATGCGCACACACAGAACCCCACAAATACTTTTAAGAAAAACAGCAGCTGCGGGCTTGCTTTCTTGCTGCTGTCAGTCATGCTGGCTTGGCATGAGTGGCCTCACATCATTTATCAGATGCTGCAGCAGAATTCGTTGTCCATAAATGTGAATTCGATCCATTTTAAACACCTCTTTAAAATGGTATCTTAAAATATTTTTTCTGATTATATAAATATTTATTCAGGGTAGAAAACTTAGAAAATACATTTAAAAGCAAGTGCAGACACAGCTGTAGTCTCATCAGCCTTAGATAGATAGACCTAACATTGGGCTTACTGGTTCACACAATACCTTTCCATGTTATTCTGCCTTTATAATATTGGTGTTCTGGTCTACCAGCTTCCTTTGTTGTTAATCTATGAAAGCATTTTTGGCACTGCATCTTAATAGCCATGTCATTATTATTTCACTATTCAATTATCATATATCTAGCTTGTTTTTATAAATGTTAAAGGAAATACTTTAAAATGTTTTATTTTATTAACCAGTTAACACCAGGTTAAATAAAACGTGCATGTTTGTTACTAGCCCTCAGTTGTGCTCAGGGTTCAGGTGTGCTCTAGTCCTTTTCCCCTTCTCTGGGCTGTTGCTCTAACAGCACCATCCTGCTCTACATGTTAGATCATTGTGTGGACAGTTTTGTTAAGGAACTGGGGATGCCTCCTCTAGATTCATGTATGATGAGACATTTATCTTAACTTTTATTACTGACACATTCACCTTCAAGAAGGAATTTCTGTTTTAAAAAAAATGTATGTGTCTGTGTGTGAGTGGGAGAGAGAAAGAGGTGGGGGGGTCGTGTTCTAAGTGTGGGTGTGCACATACCATGACATGTGGAGAGGTCACAGGACAGCCTTGGATTCCGATCCTTACCCTCCACCTTGTTTGAGACAGGGTCCTTTGTCGTTTGTTAGTTGCTGCTGCATGTGCCAAGCTTTGTTTTAAAAAAAATGTATGTGTCTGTGTGTGAGTGGGAGAGAGAAAGAGGTGGGGGGGTCGTGTTCTAAGTGTGGGTGTGCACATACCATGACATGTGGAGAGGTCACAGGACAGCCTTGGATTCCGATCCTTACCCTCCACCTTGTTTGAGACAGGGTCCTTTGTCGTTTGTTAGTTGCTGCTGCATGTGCCAAGCTTTTTGACCTCTGAACTTCCCAGGATTCTCCTGTCCCGGCTTTCCATTTTGTCATAGAAACACAGGGATTACAGATGCTCACTGCCACATCCGACTTTATATGGGTCCTGTAGATTTGAACTCAACCCTCCCTCCTACGTAACAAGCGTTTTACCAGATGAGCCATCTCCCCAGCCCAAGAATTCATTTCTTTGGTGGCAATGTTTTCATGATAGAGAAGAGTGAGGAACAAGCGTGCAGATGTCTTCATGCTCCTTAACACACATGCATTGTTATTACACTGATAAGACACGATTTGGTAGGAAAATCTATGACTTTTGTCATGTCCATATTTTATATTTTTGTTCAGATATGTGGAACTATAGATACTTTAAATGTGGAAGTGAACATCAGCAGTATAATGAAGACTGTAGCCCGTCAAAACCACCCTTTGGAAGATAGTTTTACCTGGAAGAATGCATTTCTCAGTGTGGATTTTAAGCACTGATTGAGTTGATACATTGTTGCACATCATTCTCTATTTGTTCTCTTCTCTCTTGATATTTTACAGCTATGATTGGTTCCAAACAGATTCTGCAGTTACCATTGTTATCTACACTAAACAAAAGGTAAGCCCACTATTAAACATCAAGAGTAAAAGAAGTAAATAATAAACAGTCATTTTCTAGGCTGTAAAAAAATTTATTGAGCTTTTATACATTTCATACAACAGTTCTTAATCAAATTTAAACCCGCACTCCCATCCATGCCTCCCCTAACCCCCTGCCGGATCTCATGCGTTCTACCATGCATGTTAAGTCCTATCCAGTCAAGCATTTGTGCTTAGATGTTCTTCAGTATAAATTCATCCACTGGACTCTAATCAGCCTGTCTAGAGATCGTATGTAAGGCTTACTCTCCCTCACCCAGTAGTAATCAGTCTCTAGTAGTTCTCAGTCTAGGCCCAGCCGGCCACCCATTTCCCTCGCTACACTCTGGGCCCTAGTCTGATTGAATAGGCATGGGTCCTGTGCTCAATGCCACTATTGGCACAAGCTCACAAGTGCTTCCCTGTGTTCATGAATCAACCCTGGTTCTTACAGTCTTTCTGCCCCTCTTCCACAGTGGTCTCTGAGCCATAAGTGGCTAAGGTTTAATATAGGAGTCATTCTAGGCTTTCTCAAAATATTGTATGCTCTCACCACAACTCTGACACAGAAAGTACTGTTCATTTTACAGAGAAGGTTAAGTTTTCCAGTCTTGTGTTTGCAATCTATGTGTTCTGGTTCCTACCTGGCAACTATGCTCTTACCACCCATGCTGTATAGCTTTTGAAAAAATAAAACAATAAAAACAGACTGTTAAGTATTTATGTGCTTTTCTTTTAATTTTACCATAAGAATAAATTTTCTGGACTTAAAGGCTAGACTGCTGTGGCTTAATACACTTGAACCATGAATGGTACTCAGCTGCCCCTTTGGAACAAGTCAGGGAGCTCATTCGTTCACCGAGTCTTCATGTGGCACCTCTTTGCAATAAGGCACTGATTTAGAAGGCAGCAGTGTGCTCATGGGCCGGGTCCATAGAGACTTGGTGTTCACATGGCTCGGAGTCCAGCTGGAAAGGTAGATGAACAAACAGACTCACAGCATCTTCAAGTACATCCTCAGTACCAGCTGAGGGTCCACACTTAGGAGCTGTGTGGATTTAAAGACAACTTCTGACAGCTGGGGATTCTCATAGTTCAAACTACTTTGGTGGAAGCGGAACCTCCTCTGAGCCAGGGCCCTCCTCTCACTCTTGATGCAGGATTTGGGCGTTGAGGAGGAGTGGCCAGCCTCTGCCCAGCACAGCTGCAAGCATCAGAGACACTGCTGGCCACCTCCCACTCCCTCTTGTGGTTGTTTCTTCACCCTACAGTCTTGCTTTTAAAATCAAAAGGGCAGTGCCTAGAGAGGTTGGGATCTATCCCTTCAGTGACAGCAGTGGGGTATAAATGCCGATGTCTAAGGAAAGGGGAAGATTTCCAAATGGAATAATGTATTCAGTGCATGGTATAAATAGTGAGTACCAAAATGCCTTTCATTAAGCCTCTGTAGAAATTAAACACTTCTAAGAATTTGCCAATATGCTCTTTGAATAGGCTCATATCAGGAGGCATGCACTTTGCCCAAAATCACATAGTGGAAAAGCTAAAGTGAAAACAAATGCCTTGACTTCTAGGGTGTGTTCTAATTTTTTGCTATATCGCTTCTTCAAAATATATTGTTATGTTGGGGGCTGGAGAGATGGCTCAGTGGTTAAGAACACTGGTCGTTCTTGCAGAAGACCGGGTTCGAATCTCAGCACCCATATGGTAGCTAACAGCTGTCTGTAACTCGAGTCCCAGGGTATCCAACAGCCTCTTCTGTCCTCTGCGGGCATGGTACCACATGGGTGCACTTACCTACATTCAGGCAATACATGCATACACATAAAATAAAAAACAATAAATAAAATATTTTTAAAAAGTTGTTATGCAACTAATGAATGCCAAGCAATGCTTAAAGTCTCTAAGCTTATGACTTAGAGACTGCTGGGAAAGTTAGATGTTAGATAGGCAAGTGTGTGATTGGAATTGTGATAATGCTCTTTGAGGGGAAAGAACTGAATTGAATGAGAAAGAAAAAAACTGAATCGGGGTGACATCTATCTAAGTTGGAGATCTGTGAAATGGATTCATGAAAACTTCCATAGGTCGCTTAAAAGTTGAATTGTGTGGGGGTGAATCTTACTTTTAATCTTTCCAATTTTGCTTCCTGTTAAGAATATCAGCTTAGACTCAGTAACCGTTGATCTCCAGGATGACTCTTTGAGAGCAGAAGCAGCTGTCAAGGATCACTCATATCTTATACATATTGGTGAGTGCCTCATCTTTAGTAATGAGAACAGCTTCTTTCCTTCCATTACAGCAACAGCATGGTCTGTAGTCTGGGTGGCTGTAATATTTCACTGCTGTTGTCATTTTGGTTTTTCTTTTTGATCATTTTATAGTTGTTGTTTTTCTTTGGGCTAATAAAATTGCTTGCAAGTGGCAGTAGGATCTCATTCTTCTAAGTGTAAGCAACAAGATATGACCAGAATCAACAATAATGTATATTTGCCCACCTTTCTAAGTCTCTGGTGCTTGTCCCTGAAGTTAGTCCCTGAAGACTTGTTGGTCCTGAGCTGAGCACTCCTGCCTGGGAGTCCTTGCCAGCTCTGACACAGGAAGTTAGAGGCTGTAGCCAAGCAGCCTGGACTGTAAGATTGCATTGTGTCCCTCAGCTGCCTGTTTCTTGACTGCCTAAGATAAGCCTTGCAGTTCACTCCTTCATCCTAGGAGATTATAGATCTATCAGAGGCAGGAAGTCAGGTCTGAAGTCTGGAATCAAAGATACCAGATGTAAATCTGTCCCCCATAGTGAAGTTGACTCTCGTATCTTATTCTTTTCTCCTCTTACAACTCTGATATTTTTCTAGTTAGAAATAGATATGATGGGGACTAGAGATGGCTCAGCAGTTAAGAGCACTGGCTGCTCTTGCAGAGGACCTGGGTTTGATTTTCAGCACCCACATCGCTGCTAACAGCTATCCATAACTCCATTTCCAGAGGATTGGATGCCCTCTTCTGATCTCCAAGGGTGTTGCACAACATAGGTGCACTTACATAGGAGACAAAACACTCATACACAAAAATATTAATAATAAAATATTTTTTAAAAAAGAAGTAGATATGACACACACAAAGCCCCAAACAGTAATATAATCTTAGTAATTTTGTTTTTAATAATAATAATTAGCAGTAGTAGTATTTGTGTGTGTGTGTGTGTGTGTGTGTGTGTGTGTGTGTGTGTGTAGCACTGTTGCAGAGGTCAGAGGACAACTTTGTGGAGTTCCTTCTCTCTTTCCACCTTTATATGAGTTTCAGGCTTGCACAGAAGGCATCTTTACCCACTGAGTCATCTTACTGGCCTCAGAAAGTGTTTTAAATATGCATGCTTCGTAAAAGAGCATGTCAGTTCAGCAAAATACAGGCTGAAATTCAACCTTCAGGAGTCTGCTCACTGTTTTGCTTTGTTAATGAAGTGCCTTTAGTTTTGAATTTGGTCAGAGTTGATTTTTTTTTTCTTTATTCCCTCTCCCAGACCCATTCAATAAATTAATCACCTTCAACTCTTAAAATTTTTTTCTAGAAATTATTAGATTTTTTTTAATTTTATTATTTTTATGTGTATGCATGTATTCCCTGCATGTAGGTAAGTGTGCCCGTCATGCAGGGCCCGTGGAGGACAGAAGAGGCTGTCGGACCCCCTGGGACTGGAGTTACAGACAGTTGTTTGTTGCCATGTGGGTGCTGGGATTCGAACCAGGGTCTTCTGCAAGAACAGCCAGTGTTGTTAACTGCTGAGCCATCTCTCCAGCCCAAATTATTAGTACTTTAAAATTTTTTTTTAAAGATTTTATTTGCACACGCCCTTAATCCCAGCACTTGGGAGGCAGAGGCAGGTGGATTTCTGTGAGTTCAAGGCCACTCTGGTCTACATCGTGAGTTCCAGGACAGCTGGGGCTACAGACAGACCCTGTCTCAGAAAGACCAAAAAGAAAAGGTTTTATTTTTATTTGCGTTTGTCTGTGTATATGCCACATGTTGCATGGGTACCCCCAGAGGCCAGAAGAAGGCGTCTGATCCCCTGGAGCTGGAGTTACAGGTGATGGTGAGCTTCCCAGTATGGGTGCTTGAAATTGAACTTGGGTCTTCTGGAAGAGCAGCACACACTCTTAACCACTGAGCTGTCTCTCTGGCCTCTAGCTCCCAGTTCTCATTTTTAGCCCCATACAAGCTGTTTGCCTCTTACTGGAGAGTTGTAATCACATTAAAAATCTACGTAAGTCATTAGCTCTTTAAAGCTGTCAGCATCTATTATTTTTTCAAGTACTTTGTAATTCATTTTGTTCATACTGTAGCTAACAGTGTATCTTGATTTTCCTTCCAACTGAAGTTGTAACTAGAGTTGCCTCTAAAAGCAGTGGTGGCAGGGGTTTCTCACAAGAAAGCACCCCACGCCGTCCCAATTGGTATTCATAAGAAGGAATCCCTAACTGCCAGAGAGCTCCATCTAAACACGGATTAGGAAAACAGCACAGAGGAGCTCTGGACATTTGGACAGCAGTCTCTTTCAATGCCTGGGAGTAGTCTTAGCTTCTCATCAGCCTCAAGCCTGCAAAAGAAAGCCTGTAGCTAGATGGGTCCCAGAGCTGTCAAGGCATTTTGTATTCCTCCGGATTAGTGTAGGTTGGAGAAACTCTGTTGTGTGTATATCTGTGTGTATCTGTGTGCCTGTGTCTGTGTGCCTATGTGTGTGTGGTGAGGTGGTGGTGGTGGTGGTGGGTTCACACCAGCATACATTTAAAAAAAAAAAATCCAGTGAAAGCTATAGAGGAATCAAGCTGGACTTGAGCTAGAAACCTCATCCCAGCTTGGTATCTTTCAAAGTGCCAGAGACAAGGAAGAAAAAGGCTTAAATGGTTCTTCCTGAACTCTATGAACTATAACATCAGCCTTCCAGGCAAGATGTGCTCACATGCACAGTAGCGGCCTGACTGTTATGGAGGTAACTGACTTCTCTGATTGCGTTTATGGCCTGTCCACAGAAGGGATCCCGTGCCTGGTACTGTAAACCTGGTTCAAAACCCATAGGTCATATGCTCTATGAAAGAAATTAATACTGATATTTGGTTAACTGAAGTCAAACTTCCTTCTAAATATCCATGTTTACACCCTTAGAAAAAGGCTACCCTCAACCCTAATCAGAGAAGCTTCTCTTTACAGTGACTGGTGGTGAATGTGAAGAATCCTGGCTGCTCAGGATGCTGAGTATAAGTGATAGATGAGGGCTCAGCCCTAAAGGAGTCATTTATACCACCCCACCAAGGCTCAGGGAACATCATGGAGAGGACAGTGAAATCCCATCGCTAGGCACAACACAGCCAGTGTAATCACAAGCTCACAACAGCTGTAATGACTTGCATTAGGCCTGCACAAGACAGGTCCTCTCAGCAGTCAGATTGGGAGGGGCTCGTGGGACCCTACACTTTACTACTGAAATGTAAGATCCTGCCGGAATCCGAGAGGGGGACCCAGTGTCTTCCGTTGGGTATCCTCTAGTGAGCCCAGGGGAGGAGAGAAATGAGGGTGGGTGTGAGAGCAAATAATGCATTTTTATACGTGTATGAAGTTGTGAAAGAACAAATTTAATTAATAAAAATATATGCAGCTCTTGATTGAGTACCAGTATTACTTTGGAAAGACCCAAACAATGCAAGTTTAAAAATCCCAAATAATCTTATTAACACCATGAAATTCAGAGCAAATATTTATAAAACCACTTCTTGCATTTTCCTCTCCGAGAATATGTTATTTGCAAAGAATTGTTTTTTATTAACTGTTATATCCATAACACCCAGACAGTGTCTCATTGCTTATATATTCTTAATAAATTTGTTTTTAGTCACTGAATGATCAGCTATTAAAAATGAAATAATGCAAAGTTAAGCTAGACCTTGCACGGCCTGAGCGAACACAGCACAGGTACACAGTGTCCTGCATTCCAGGTGTTGCCCACCTCCCTCACGTGCTGCTCACTTCTTACTCTGAAGGACTGGCCTGAGGGTAGGCGATCAGCTTATGGGCGGTTAATTGGGAGAGAAAGGGAAACATGGACGAAATGTGTATATGTAAGTAATTTGACTCTTGGATTATACATATCTTTTAGTATTTCCAAGTATGTTTTTCTAGTCTTGGGGGATATGAAGTAGTACATTTAAATGATCTTACATGGTGTTCACAAACCTGATGAGTTGATTTTTGGTTGTAATTATTTTTATTATTTTTTTAATCCCAGGGCTAAGCCATGAGGTTCAAGAAAATTTTTCTGGTAAGCTACGAAAAAACAAATTATGTATATAAATAAATACATAACATGCATAAAACAAAAAAAATAAAACAAAAAAAGAAAGCCCAATGTTTTCTTATTTTTCTTTACATATATTTTCATGGTACAAAATATATTCATTTAAAAATACACTTTGTGATTTCTCTTTTTCTTCCTTTTGTTCTCCATGCTCTTCTCTCTATTTTTCCTTTTCCTCTCCCTTACATTATCCATTTCCTTTCTGTCCTCTGCCTTGTCTCAGCCCTACTCCAGACACGCAGTTCATAGGAGTACTCTAGACCAGACACATTTTTCCAGTACATTCAAGTGGGTGAGATAGTGCAGAGCACT
>NW_008359294.1:23122-26706 GCF_000622305.1 Nannospalax galili
GATTCAAATGAATAGCTAGATTAATTTAGCATAATTTACATATATTCACTTATTGGATACAATTTCTTATAATTCTTACAATTTGGAGTTTTAATTTCAAAAGTACATTTCAGTATCTATTCAATGACACAAACATTTTTATTTCAAAAATCACTGAATAACCCATGAACCTTTTCTGTATTGTGATAAGTGAGACTTCATTTTAGTATAGAAATACCATGAAGTAAGAACCCGATCTAGCCAGGAGTGGGGGCATCAGCCTATATAATCCCACCTATTCTCACAGGGCTAAGGCTGGACATTCACAAGTGTGAGATCTGCCTGGGCTACAGAGTGAGTTCAAGGCCAGCCTGGACAATTTAGTGAGACTTTGTCTCAAAATAAAAAATAAAAAGCAAAAAGAGGGCTTGGGATGTAGTGTACTGTAGTTTACAGTTATAGAACACTTACCTAGCATGCATAAGGCCCTGGGTTCAATCCCCAGTTCCACAAAACCACAAGAAAAAAATACGAAAGACCTCTTTCACCTTCCCATAACCCTCTGTCCTTCTCCTCCCTCTCTACCCTCTGTGCTCTCAGACACATATGGGCAGCTGCCTCTGCTTCCAGATGTATGCAGACAGACATGTGGCATGTCAGGACTTTGAAAAGTGTTTTCTTTCTTCTGTTTTGAATACTATATACCTTAAGCACTATAACAAACTACATGGCTTAGAAGTCCAGTCAAGGTATTGGTGGGGTTGCTGTCTTTTGAGGCCTCTCTCCACGTGTGATGTTCCTTGTGTGTGTGTCCTAATTTCCTCCTCTTAAGAGGGAAGCAGTCGTACTGGATTAAGACTACCTTTTGACTTCACTTTAGCTTAGTTACCTTATAAACAGACCCTGTCTCCAAATACAGTCCCATTCTGTGTATTCTGACTTCAGCATGTTGAGTTCAGTCTATAACACTTCCCCAGTCCACAGACCCTGTGCTGTTTCTCTGGCGAGCACAATCTTCTGCCCTGTGAGGGAGGGTGTGTTGCATGGCTGTGCTAAGGGGGGGGGGCAGAGATTCTGAGCTTTTTTTTATTTATTTATTTTCATTTTATGTGTATGATTGTATTGCCTGCATGTCTGTGAGTGCACCCATGTTGTAAAATGCCTGCAGAGGTCAGAGGAGGACATTGGATCCCCTGGAACTGGAGTTACAGATAGTTCTTAGCTGCCATGTGGGTGATGGGATTTGAACTCAGGTCCTCTACAAGAGCAGCCAGTGCTGAGCCATCTCTCCAGCCCTGCGTCTGAGTTTTTAAAGTGAACTTTTAACCAGAAAGTGATTTTTGGTCCACTTTGACTATGAGTCTGGAGGTGCAAGATCCTGCCAGGTTCAAAGTCCTAACTTGAACTTGGCTGCCTACGTGTCTAGCTTAGGATTCCACTCTGGGTGGATTCCATTCCACCCAGGTCTTCTGAGTCAATCACTAGTCATTTCTTTGTCTTCTTGGCTCCCAGCATTTGTCACTTTCATCTTTTACCTCCATTCTTTCTTATGCCTTTAATAAACAACACACGTATAGCCCATTTACTGTCCCTTAAAAGGGACAGTAAAGTGGGTTCATGTTGTAACTCTACCGTATTCAGTTTAAATACTTAAACAAAGGATGCAGAGGTGGAAGAGATGCCCAGGACAGGCTTGTGAGAAGGGCCTGGAGCGTCCATGGCTTCCATCACTGTACCCCCATCTGGGCCCTGCCGTTACGTACCCAGCAGTCTGCAGGCTCTCCAAACTGTGCTTTGCGTCTCCATGGAGGCTTCATTCTGTAAGTGATGAACCACATCATTGGCATTGGTGACCAATTCAACTTTCTACCCCTCTTCTTATCTGGTAGTTCCCCTGACAAGCAGCTACCCCACCTACAGTCCAAGAATCCACTAAGAGCTGCTTCATTGGAACAAAAGATGGTCCTATCACCCAGGACATTCCAGGGGATTAGTTCTTTTCTCAGACATACCCATCACTTAGGATTTACTAAGATTTTAGGAACTAGTGCCAGGAACTAGATTTAAGGACCAACTATTAGGAAAGATTTTCCTTAGCTCTTTGTATCTGCTGTTCCTTCAGGAGCTCTGTGTCAGGAATCAGATGCAAAGACCAGGAATCAGATGCAAAGACCAGAGTGTATTTTTTTATTTCTCAGCTATAGATATATTCATAGGTAATTTGTGTTTGTATTGAACTTCCTGGTTTTGAATGTACACTCTGTATTGAAGGCTGTTTGATGCAATGTGCTATGAAACAATAATAGGAAAAACTACTCTCCCAGGAGGAATAGAGAAAACACATAAGCATAAGGTGAAATAGACTTACGAAGAAACAAGTCAACAAAAATGTGGTATGTAGTACAAACAACCTTTTGGGGGGTAGGCTCAAGTGAACTTGAGTGACCGCCTAAAGGAGGCGATCTTCAGGTGTTTTGAAAGTGGGGTACAAGGCTCTCAAACAAGCAGAGGTCTATGGAGGACTCCTGTGGGAGAACTGCACATTATCACTGGGTATTGTGTGCCACGCACTGCGCAGGTTATGGAGGAAGAAAACGTAAGCAGTGCGCACAAATTCGAATTGACTGATTTTCTTAAAGTAGGGAATGTGAATGTGGTGTTGGGTAGGAAGAGAGGACACAGAAGACATGTTCTGATGGAGCAAACCAGAGAGACTAGACAAGGGACACGGCAATTGAAAAGAGACACTACGAGAATGAAGTCTGTCCTGAGATCAAAGTCAAAAAGCACCAGTTACAGGAGAGACACTGCTTAATTGTTTGCCTTTATTTCAGATGCAGTAATGCTTTAAATTGTGTGGGTGGAACCATTTGCTTTCAATTATATTTTTCTCCCTAAAGATGAAGACTATAAATTAGTAACTATGTGTGTTTGTGGTACGGAGCATGCCTGAGAGAGAGGGAAGGAGGAAGAGAGGGAGGGAGGGGGTTTGAGGAGCCAATCAGTGCTTAGAAAGCAATAGAAAACATTTCACTATTTTCCTTTTTCTGTAATACAAAGACTTTGATGACCAGACAAATTAATGTTAAAGATCTTCCAACAAACAACCCAGTGGATTTGCCTTTAGAGAATAGATATTTTTTTTTAATTTTTAAAAATGATTTATTTAATAACAACATACTCAGAAGAAGCATATCATTACAACACAATTGACATATTCAATAACGTTTTCCTGAGGTAGGATGCATCTCTTTCAAATTTGGCTGTAAATTTTTAGGTTTACAGTTGAATTATTACAGTTATACAATATTGTACTCAGTATAAACCCTATAAGACATAAATTAAATGATGTTTTAACCTTTAAAAAGATCTCCATTTCATTATTAAAATACACAGTTTCATATAGAAAAATTCTTTTTCAATGCAATTGACATTGGATGTTCGCACATGCATTTCTAATCTCTAAATATCTGATTATTACTAGTCACTGTTGGTTACTTTCTGAGCTTCTAGGCATCTGAGCATGGATATAAAGTCATCAGGTAGATTTCAATGGTAATGTTTTTCACATCTACTAATTATTATTTTTTAATCATTATTTTTTT
>NW_008359294.1:29428-31295 GCF_000622305.1 Nannospalax galili
TATATGTTACATTTTCACTCAAAATTATTTTTAGATAAGAGAGAGAGAGAGATAGAGAGAGAGAGAGAGAGAGAGAGAGAGAGACCCAGAAAAGACAAATCTGATGTTTTCTCTAATTTGTAGATGTTAGCTTTGAATCTTTGTGTGTTTCATTTGGAATACTCATAGAGGTCAGGAAATTAGTGAGGGCCCATGGAGGTGGGCACAGTGTTCCACTCCTAGCTGAGGAGCTATTGACAGTTGATAGCTGCTGGGAGAGGGAGAGTCTGTTTAAGAGTGTGCCCCCTGGTAGGTAACCATACCCCAGTGGATGACCATATACCCAAGAGTGTATGGGCAACATAAATTGAACTCAATGGGGTTTTGTTGTTGTTACTGTTTTTTTTTTTAAAAAAGGACACAAAGTTAAGTGAGTAGAGAAAGGGGGCAGGAAGGACCTGAGAGGAGTTGGGAGAGGGGGTGAATATGATCAAAATATAATATTATCAAAGAACTAATTAAAAATAAACAAATGTGATAAAAGACTTTGGAATATAAATGTGTTTATCAAATATTTTTCACATATACAATTCATATCATTGTAAATATAAAGCGTTAAAGAAAGAACTACCTACAAAGTAAATTTAAAAATGAATTAGGAGCTGGGTGTGGTGGCACACACCTTTAATCCCAGCGCTGGGAAGGCAGAGGTAGGCAGATGGAGATCTCTGTGCGTTCAAGGCCAGCCTGGTCTACATAGTGAGTTTCAGGACAACTGGGGCTACACCTGTCTCAAAAAAGACCAAAAAAAGGAGGAGGAGGAGGGAGAGGGGGACGGGGAGGGGGAGGAAATCCAGCTTCTTCGGCACTGGAAAGATGGCTCAGCAGTTAAGAGCACTGACTGCTCTTGCAGAGGACCCGGGTTCAGTTCCTAGCACCCACCTGGGGGCTACGAACCATCCTTAACTCCAGTTCCAGGGGAATCCGAAGCCCGCTTCTGACCTCTGAGGCATTGCACGACATGGGTGCACTCACGTATGGTGTGCGCTGGGCGCCCCGGCGTGATGTGCACCGGCACACCTGGAGAGTCCCGGCGGGCCTGGCCACAGGTGTCTGCTTCTCTGGTCGCGTGGGCTTTCCCGCCATGCGCCCCGGCTCTGCGTCTCCTGGAAGCGGTGGCGGGTTCCGCTGGGCGTCTGTCTCCTGGTCTCGGCTAGCCCCTGGAAGAAGGCGGGTCTGGCCCCGCGGGCTTCTCAGTGTCTCTGTGGGTCTCTGCTGCTGGAGCGTTGTCCAGCTGTGTCTCCGCCCTGATTTCACCAGTGTACTTTCCTCAATATGTGAGTTCCACCGGCCGCTAGAACACACGGGAAAGTACGAGGCGGCTGAAGCTGGGATCCACGAGTCGGTGACGGAGGAATACTGCCTCCGGAGAGGCTGGATTGCCAGTAAGACGCTGGGCTCTGTTTAGTCCATGTCACAGACAGCTCTTTATTCCAAGTCTCAGTGACCCAGTTCCTGCTCTAGTTCCAGCGCCGCTTCTAGCTCCAAATTATTTAGAGAAGACTAGGATATTTATACCATGGGGGTAGTGGTAAAAGCTTTGGCTGATAGATACTTTGTGAGACATTCTATTTGCATATGGAAGTGGGTTTCTGCCATGCTGCCAGACCGCTGACTACCTGAAAAATCACACAGGAAAGCATGGTATTCCTAGAGCCAGAGGCCATGTTTATGTTAGGGCATTTGTGGCAGGCACTTCAAAAGGAGAGTCAGGAAAAATGCCAGGAACGCACCCTGCTATGAAAGGAGACCCAGCATATGGTTCCGAGCTCGTGAACTATCCGGATATGAAGAGACTTCTACTTTACATAACAGAGGCCCCCAACAC
>NW_008359294.1:31911-35928 GCF_000622305.1 Nannospalax galili
GGAAAGAGGGCGGGAGCACACAGTGGTCCTCCATACAGATTGCCACTGGAAACAAACTCACACTTCTCTTAGTAGCTCCTAGGGGGCTAAACCACTTATAAAGCTGAGTTTATAAATTCAAAAGAAGTGGATCATTGCACATGGTACTCTTATGTATGCTGCCGGTGTGAGAAGCTCAGGAATGTGTTCCCTTGCTGTGTGAATTTTTTTTCCCTTATTTCATCTGGAAATCTCTTCATTTACTTGTTTTAATTACCTTTCTTTCTAATATCCAACATTTTCTTGGCCTCTTGAAACTGCAAAATGTGAATTATTTCAGTCAAGAGTTTTTCCTGCTAAGATTTGGTAGATACAATGTGTTATCGTGGCACTGGATATTTTTCTTTATCATCACTGATGTCACATTAATAGTCAGGAGCTGGGCTCTTCCTCAGTTTAGGTTCGGGTTTTGGGGGTCTTTTGTTTGGGGGATTTTTCTTTTTGAGAGCAGTGGAACTGACTGTATAGACCAGGCTGGCCTTGAAATTACACAGGTACACCTGTTTCTGTCTCCCAAGTGCTGGGATCTCAATTTAGTTTTTAATCTATGTGTTTTAATTTACATATGAAGTCATTTTGTGTATGTCAAGAGCCATATATGAAATTTTGGTCTTTCTTTGGAATTTGGCTAAACTTATATGGTGAATTTTCATTTTTATTTTATTTCATTTTTTTTTTGTCTTTTTGAGACAGGGTTTTGCTGTAGCTCCAGATGGCCTGGATTCACTATGGAGACCAGGCAACCTTGAACTCACAGAGATCCACCTGTCTCCACCTCCTGAGTGCTGGGATTAAAGGCGTGTGCCACCACACTGACCTCATTTTACTTTTTAAAAGTAATTTATTCCTTGAGATAAGTTGGATTCTCAATCCTTTTATCCAGCTACCAAAGAAATACATTTTAGACCATAAAAAAAATTTAAAAATATATAAAATAAAATGTGAAATGTCTCCCTCACATGACCTCATTGACCATCACTATTGCTAAATATTTGGTTTGTAATTGAAATTGTTAATTTATTATTACATCGCCATGGAAAATTTTTGATACTATTTGTGTTGTGATATATTACAAAGTTTTTTAGGTATCTAAATTTATTAATGTCTAGACTTATTATTTTAGACTGTACTTAATAAAACATGATTAAGCATCAATTATTGAATTTTTAGGCTTGAGGTTATATAATAAATGTATTACATGACTGTGGAGCTTATAGTTGAAGGTAAATATACATTAGCTTTAAACATACTGATAAATATCATAAAATTTTTATGTTTTATCTTCATTTAAGAGATTTTACAATTTTAGACTCTGACTACTTTATTTTGATTTTCCCCCTAGGTACAGAAATAGTAAAGCCATACACACCTGTGTCTGATTCCTTATTCCCAGAGTTTAAAGAACGAACTCCTCCCTCAAATAAGTACATCTACTTTTTGATCAAAATCTATCCTTCGGGGCTCCTCACACCAGAGCTTGATCGTCTTCAGATTGGTTCGTAGTTTTGAAATTTTAGCTTATTTGTATTCTACATGGATCAGTTACTGTCTGTTTTCTCCACAAGGGAGTCTGTCTTAAACTCAGCATGTCTACAGCTGAAGTCATTTCTTGGCTTCGTGCTCCATGTCCAACCTTCACCCCTTGCATCGTCCCCACTCCTGCTCCAGTCTGGAGACTTCATCCTCGGGTAATTCCACTCTTGTTCCCCCGGTCCAGTCACCACCAAGCTTAATTTTCCATCTCCTTCCTTAACCCTTTGCTCTAAATCCTTTCTGTCTTAACCTCTAACTGGACTCGCACATTTGACTCTATTTGGTGTTTTTCTATTTACCTGCATTTTTCTAGTTCTTTCTCCAAGCTTCTCTGAGAATAGATTTACTCCTGTTGCTCTGCACCTTTGAAGCCCCTGATGGGTATGTACTGCCTGTAGGGTTCAGCCCCTCTGCAAGGCCTACAAGCCTTGATGGTCTTTCTAGCTTCTCTTGGATTTCAGAACACTTGTGTTCCCCCACACAGCTCCACAGTTTGTCATCTTTATCCCAAGGATCCTGTAGGTGCCTCACCTAGGATGATCATCAGCCCCTTCTTTGTCAAATACCTTCTTTTAAAGAATCAGACAAAATAATACTTGCATTATGAACTTCCTTCTCCGAATCAGTGACAGTTGACCATAGCTCTGTTATGAGGATGAATATATGCCTTGTTTGTAAGATTGATGCTTACGGGAAGAAATGGTCATATTTTGTCTCTGTAACCCAGTACCTAGCATGGCAGGTACATACATATTAGGGTATCAGGAAATGGACCTTGAAAGACTGGATTAAAGAGTATGATGGCTTCTGTGAACATTTGAAAACTTTCTGTTTCTAATTCTTACTCTGTTTTCTCCAGCTCATTTGTACTTAGTTTTCGCTAATGGTCTCAGTGTTCGTCCTTCCTTGGCAGCATTAGCACTACATTGGGCCAGCAAAGCAGCATGTCACTGAAGTCTGAGAATAAAGAAATTATGCCACTTTCTCATATTAACTTAGAAATCCACTCACAGTGTGATAGTTACTTATAGACTTGTGTCACTTAGAGTTGTGCTCTTGCATGTCAGTGACGACTCATGAAGTCTCATCTTGGCCTAAGTGGACCAGCCCATAAAAGTACTTCTCTGTTTCAATCTTGTGTTCACCAAGCAACTTTCTATGATTAAACTTAGCTTCTCTGATATTCCAAGACCATGAACAAGAGACCCTGCCTGGGACACAGGCTGCTCAGGTCACTGGATGCCTGAACTGTTTTTGGGGTACTAGGTACCAGCTGTTGATCACTTGCCATGTTGGCATATGTACTCTAATCTCTTGTGAAGTTGATTAGCATCAGTTACCCTATCTGAATCCAATTAGTTGTGTAACTTTGGACTTTGAATAAAAGTTAGCAAGTTGAGCTGGGTATAGTAGCCACACACATTTGTAATCCCAGCATGTGGGAGGCAGAGGCAGGAAAATCCAAAATCAGAGACTACCAGCCTGGTTACTGTGAGACCTTCTTTTTTTTAAAAAAAGCAAAACCAACAAACAAAAAAGCCTTACTGTTTGTAACTTGACACACCTAGGAAGAGGGAACCTCAATTAAGGAATTTTCTACATCAGATTGGCTGGGGTTCTGTGAAGCATTCTCTTGACTGCTTGTTGATGTTGGAGGGCCCAGCCCACTGTGTGTGGTACCACCCCTGGGCAGGTGGGCCTAGGTTTTATAAGAAAAGAAACTGAGCAAGGGACCAGCACTGGCTAGGAGAGCAAACCAGTAAGCAGTGTACCCTCATGATCTGTGCTTTGGTTCCTACCCTGGGATCCTGTCCTGGCTTCCAACAATGATGAACTGTGATCCAGACGTGTATACCAAATAAACCCTTTTTTCCCCAACTTTTGTATTTGGTCAGAGTGTTCTATCACAGCAAGAGAGAAGCAAGCTAGGAGACCACTATATGAGGCTTCTAGTAAACAGTCATCTGGCTTTTTCCTAAGGACATTCTAATCTTATGGCCCCTTCAAAATGTAGCAAGGAATTCGTTTTACTTTCAAATACTAATTCATCAATTATTACCCTATGATAATTCATCAGTTATCCTACAGTAGACTACTAAAGAGAAATATGAGCTCTCAAGAACACATTTTAAAATGCAGTATTTGAAATTACGTAAAAATAATGGACAGTTTCAGTTTTTATTTTTCAATTTACTTTGGAGAATTCTGGGGTAGTCTTGGTTGGCAGTGTTCTTATTTGAGGGGCACATACTGTCCTATCAGCCGGCCACCATGGAAGCTGGCCACTGATTTCTCAACTGTCCAAGTACAGTTGATTTCTGATCTTGGTTTTATAGGACTTAAACTCTGAGTGGCTCTTCTTATTTTAATTAATAGTCTTTTCAAATTTTTAATGAAGAAGTTAGCATATTTTCTAATTGAGGTTTTAGAACACATTTCTCTTTT